>NW_009909656.1:0-44329 GCF_000696875.1 Nestor notabilis | reverse complement strand
GGTGTCCCTGCCCATGGCAGGGGGGTTGGAACTAGATGATCTTTAAGGTCCCTTCCAACCTAAACCATTCTGTGATTCTATGATTTGTGAAATCTGTATTGTATTTTTTGGAATGTGGCTGGAAAGGCACTCTTGAGTTTCATGTACTCTGTCACATTCTTACAAGCTGTATTTTCATGCCCCATTATGGAGTTGTAATGTTAGAGAGGTAGTATAGTAATGTTTGAGACTAAAAATCCTATAAGGTATATATGCTTGTTTGTTGTTTTTATGTTGGAATGGGCAGGATTTTCAGTTTTTCTGTAACTGGCTCTAACAGTATTTTTGATTGAAACTTCCATTGCTAGTGAAGTCTGAAGTGTTAAAAACAATGACAAGGTTACAGCAGCGTGTTTTTTGTAATGTGCAGGTATCTGCTGAGCTTTAAGAATTCTGGGTGCATGTAACATTGTGTATTTGTATCTTTACATACAGGCAAAGAACAGTTCTGCAGTGTCTGAGGATGGATAAAGACTTCCGCTACTACTTCCAGCACCCGTGGTCTCGCTTAGTTGTGGCTTACTTAGTGATCTTCTTTAACTTCTTAATATTTGCGGAGGATCCAGTATCTCACAGTCAGACAGAAGCCAATGTTATTGTTGTTGGTAATTGTTTCTCCTTTGTAACAAATAAATACCCTGAAGGAGGAGGCTGGAGATTTTTGAAGGTGTTTCTGTGGCTGCTTGCCATTCTCACAGGACTGATAGCTGGGAAATTTCTCTTCCATCAGCGCCTGTTTGGTAAGTTACATGATGCACCTACTGACTTCTTGATAATGGCTTTCTGACTTCTCCCTTTAGCTTTCTGCTTACTGCAATTTTGTAAGCTTTGCTATTAATTGCTTCAACTCTTTAGAGCTGTATAGAACTCAGTACATCAAAGCTTACGTCATCGTAGAAGTTAATGCCATGTCTACTTATGAGCGTAACACAATGATTTCAGTCAAAAAGACTAAAAATAGTAAAAGCTGGCATGTTTTAAATACTTGAGAGGTCAGTGGTTTTCAGTATCATAAAAACACCTCTTTGCATTTTTAGACAGATTTTTAAATCTCATGATTAAATTTTCTCAGCAATGCAAAAAAGGCATTGTTCCTTGCAGCAGTGACACTGTGTATAGTCAAAAAGTCACATGAAGTGGAAGCAGAGCCTGTTGTTAGTATTGGCAGAGCTGTGCTGTAGAGCTTCCCATGTCGAAACAGGAATTCTAGAGAAGCAGAACCTGTCTGTCTTGTAGTACAAGAGTGAGTCAGTGAAAATGAAAAGGTAGGAAATGAGAAAAAAACATGTCAGTAAATACTTTTGTATACAGCAAGTGAGTAAACTAGGGAACTTACTGCACATGGACTGACTGAAAGGAATGAAATGACCCTGAATTAGATTCTGAGACTAAGAACTTAGATGTAAGCATATAGAGGTACAAAATAATCAATCATTGCCTTAACTGAGTCATGTAGTGAATTTAGAAATGTTGCATCTGAAGGCTGCATCTAAGTTTTAGAGATAAGTAGAAATCATGGAAAGGATTACTTCACTCCCACCAGCTTCATCATTCTTTGAAACATCTGATTCTAGGTGTGTCATTGCTGGTCTAGATAGACTGGTCCTATATTCTTATGCTGGTAGGACTGCAGGATGGATGGTTACTGGAACACCTCAAAGCACATGAGCGATAGGCCATTTCCTTGGTCTGTCTTGTTCTATTAAGATAGAGAGAGAGCCACTGTTGTTTCAATAAATCAAATGTAAAGCTGTTATGTCAAGGAATGAACAAGCAAAGCCACATTAAGAGACTTCTCATCATACAGACTTCTCTTGAAGAACTTATTCTGAAAAATAGTTTAGCATCTTGATCTCTATTTGGTGGACATTTTAGCATAATGTAATGGTGAATGTAGAATGTCCCCGTAAAGAGGACATTTTACCTTACTTCCTTGGCTCTGGAACGAGCACTCAGTATGTTTTCTTTTCTGTCTTCCACAATTGAGGAATTATTTTGTTAGATTGGAAAAGATCAGGGAAAAGTGATGAAACTGATTATAAAATTGAAAAATAAGCTCTATAGTGAGAGATTGAGAAGATGAAGGGAAGATTAGAGGGTGATTTGCTCAGATTTGACTTGAAGGACAGAGCAAATGTATTGCAAGGTCCAGTGCTTGGAAGCGGCAAATAGCCAGCTCTTGTATTTTTTTTTAACTGAAAGGCTGGACAGTCTGTGGAACACGTTGTTATAGGATGTGGCTTCATCAAGACATGTAAATTTTTCTTTTTGGGAATATGTCCTACTCTGACAAGTAATTCTCTATCTTTTATCTGGGTAGGTTATTATGATAAGTCCTTCTGGATTCTTAAGTGTATATCATAGAGAGGATGTAGCTTAACATAAATTTTAAAGCAGCTTGAATCAGCATTACTGCCAGAAGGAGAAGATTTGCCCAGCCTTCAGTGTCTGCTGCTTCATACTTTTGTGCAGTTGTTCAGTGAAACAGGATAGGGAACTTACCCACATTAGCAGTACCCATCTTTTATTTCAGTGAGGATCATATCTCTGATCATAGCGGTATTTGTGGCAGCACACATATGGGATCAGCACTGGGAGGAAACTTACAGGCAAGAGATTCCTACCTCTGATGGCAGTGCTGGCTTATAGATATTTATGATTGTGTTCTGGGTGACCAGTATGGGTCCAATCCAACTGATTGGAGGCTAGTTGCTGCCTATTGAGTTTCATGACAATTTGAGCCAATGTAGATCTGCCAGTCTTCCTGTCTAAACCCCAGCCACATCATTTCGGTGCCTCTCTCGAGCCAGCGCTGTTGTTAATGTGACAGAGCAGCGAGCCAGCTCAGGCAGCTGATCCCATGGAAAAGCAATTGCTTCTTCTGTCATCTACAGCAGCTCCTTGAACTGATGTGATTGCTTGAGTGCCAATGCCGATGCAACGGCCAAGGACTGTGCAGCCAAGATAGGGGCCATGGCAGCCCTACCTAGTGTTGGCTCGACTGCTGTGGGACTGCACCCACACAGTGTGTCAGTGGAAATATGCTGTTGCTTGTGATACACTGAAAGCAGATGGCAGTCTGTGTGACTGAAGAGCTGACTGTACTGCTGATTGATGTGGCCATACTAGCTGTAAACTAGCTAGTGTGGATAGGGATCGCATTGATGAGGTGATGATGTGGGTTTACAACTTGAGTGTCTCTTTGGATCTTCAGAAGATTTATACAGCCCATGCTGAAATCTTTTCTGCCAGTTATTTGTGGCTATTTAAATGTCTTCACTGCCTAGAAATCCCTCATTTTATTAAGATCCTCATTGAATATGCCCTCTGGATCTTCTGGCATCAAGCACTTTGTGAATTCACCTCTTTATTGTTTCTAATTTCCCTAGTCTGTCTTTTTAAGTAGCTGCTGCTTCTGTATTTTTTTTCTTTTTTTCTATTTAATCCTTTATTTTTTCATATATAATTTCTTGGAACCATCCTATTTTTAATCCTTGTTCATTTGTTTATTTTTTTGTCTGCTAAATTCTGTTTGTAGAGTAAATTGTGACTGGTTTCTTGTGTCCTGTGTGTAACTTCCTGCAGTCAGGTAACCAAATAGCACCAGTCAATCTTCCTCTGTCAGATCTTGGCTCTTAGTGAAGGCTGCAAATTGAAATTGAAAAGGATTAGTCTGCACATCTCACTTCAGATGAAGAGGAGTGGAAAGGATTTTCTTTCTCTATGCCCTTGTTCTTTTGTCCTGTCTTCTGTATTTCTTGCTGCTGAGTTTGCCTATGAACTAGAAAAAATAGTGTAGCTAGGACTATGTTGTAATACAGTTTACCATCTGTGACAGCCACTCTGACAGCCATGACCATCATGAGCTATAAAAATAATAGAAATATGTTCAAGTATGTTGTGTTTCTAAAAGGGGAAGGAGAAGGGTGCCAAAAACATTGTTTAGGCTTCATCTCTCTGAGTTTATGGAGAGATAAAGGAGCAGTTAAACTATATTGTTGAGAAGTAAAGATCTCAACCACAGGACATGGTGGGATGTTTTCTGTAGATAAGGTTCAGTGCAGCCCTTGAACAGTAACCTCTTCAGGGACTCCTTCCAGGCACTGCATTCAAAGGAAAACAGCCTTTATCTAGTCTAGAAATGTCTAGAAGACATTCTTTGTGTCTTTATGGCATATGGTCAGAACAAATGGCATTTTAAAATTGTCTTTTGGCTATTATCCACTATATTTTTTTTTTTTGATTCATCACTAAGCATATCTTCTATTTTGTTAGGTGTTGTATTTGCCATGCTTTTCATTTTGCAATGGAAAATGAAAGGTCATAGATGTATATTGGAAGTTTGGGGAAATAAAAAGTAAAGAGATATATATCCCTGTTATTTTTTGTTCTGCACGAAGGAGTTACTTGAGGCAGGAAAAGTGGTAATTTCTTTGTGCTCACTTAGAGATTTCTTGGTTTTTATTTTCTGCTTTATGAATAGTGAAAGAGCTTACAAACTGACCCCATTTGATGGTACTTTGCATTCAGAAAATGCATTCAAATCTTAAATCCCAACTTAAAAGAAATTCTTGAATAAGCCCTTGCACATTTTTCATGTTGCTCTGGGGCACTATCTGGAAAATAACAGTGTTTTGTGTGTAGAAATTGTATGTTTTTATCGGCACCTTCTCAATGTATGTACTGTTGCATTTCTGTACTCCAACCTCAGGCCCAAATTCTGAGTTCAGTGGGAGGATTTTTGGCCCAAAGTTCAGGCTGTGCCTTTTGCATCAATGTGTATAAATATGATCAATCAATCATATGCATTTCAAATCATCTTTCATTTGAATAGACTTTTAGCAGTATGTATAACTGGGCAGTGTACTTGGAAAAATAACGTCTTAATTTTCTTTAGTCCAGCATTTTGACTTTGACTGCTTTCCATGTGTAATAATCTATCTTATGCTGCATATTAAATACATCAGTTTAAAGCACGCTTACTACAAAGCCTGCATGTGTCTACCTGCCCATTTCTCTGATTCTAAGTGACTATAAAGACGTATTAAAATCTGATTAAAAGCCTGTTATTACAGAGACTGGATTTTATTCAATTGCCAGTAAGCGTGCCTAGATTTATATTGTAAGTTTCTTTCAAACGATAGGGGTGGAAACTAAATACTTAATGTGTTAGAACAAGTTATGGAAAACAAGATATACAGAACTAAAGCCATATTTCTTAAAACAGGGGAATCATAATACTGCAAGCAAATTAGAGATGTTGAATTTAATGGGCTGCTCTCTTACAAATGTTCACAGTTAGCAGTTTGCTTAGAATTAAGTGATAATCTGAGCTTCACAGACACTGGAGTGAATAAATAAAGCAGTCATTATAAGAATTGCACTGAGATGTGGGTACATACTAATGTAGTGAATTTTTTAATGGACAGTAGTGCCATGCTGGGAGCAATTTCATGATAGGCAGTTTGAAACAAAACACCCACTGAGAACCTGTTGTCTTTTTTTTTGTCAAGCATCTTATCTGGAAGGCTTTGAAAGATATTGAAAACCTATTATAAACAGACTTCTCAGTGTCTGATTTTATGTTTAAAGTTAAAGTGTGTACCAACTGAAGCAATCAATGTATGCAGATTGCAAGAGGAAATTGGTCAGAGTGGGATTTAGTCAAGATGATTGTGCACTACATAAGAAAAGTGTATCTGTCAGGTGGGTAACAGGCATAGGATAGATTCATACAGAGGTACATATGTGACTAATTAGTATCCTGATATATTAGGGGTCATATTAACATACAGTCTTGGCTGTCGTGTTTCTGCTAGTATTGCTGTGGCATATCACTTTCATTAGCAAGAGCTAATGAACCAAATGTGCTCTGTTTTGGAAAAAATAAAACCAACCCAAACCTGAAAAATTAAACAAAAACTCAAGAGATGTGATAAGATTTTTGTATGGTTGTTTTTCAGCCAGATTGTTTCCCATTCTTGTTTGATAGTAGTTATATGAACAGTTGTGCCACCATCTGTAGGAACAAGTGATGGATGTATGGTAATACTTGCATAAAATTATAACCTGATTGATAGAGAATATTCTTTTCTGTTGCCAGCTCTGAATCTTACATTACAATAGGATCTGTCACTTAATACGCAGCAACTTTGTTCCTGCTATTTCTTTTCTGTTGATGACTTCAGCCTAATAGAAAGCAACTAATGTGATAGCTGGCAAAAAAATCCCCCAACTTTCTTCAAGAGCCTGTTCAGTATGAATTTCAGTAACACTGATCAAGTTAATGCTGTTGAAGGCTTTCAAGGTCTACTGTGATAGCTTCACACTCAGTTCACCTCTTTTGTTTCCAGTAAAATGTTGAAGCAATACAATAAGATTATTTTGGTCCTACAAAATGTGTGCCAAGGGCCCAAGCTAACAGTTTGCTAATAATAACGCACAAATGACTGTGAGCAAGCATTTCTGAGAGCCAGAATCATCAACAGAAAACATAAAAAGGGAGAAGCTTGCAGCCAGCTGCTGAATGAGAGCAGCCTCATCAGATTCCAGCTCTGGATCATTGCCAGTAATTAAGATGTCAGTTTAAAATAAACTTTACATCATTCATGAGGGAGACCACAAGTGACCTTTCAAATATAAATGAAAAGCATGCAAGTGTCCTCCTAATTTCTTCTTTTACTCTTGTTTAAGACTGCTGTTCTCTGCTCTTAGTGTTAGTTGTGGAATCAGTCTTGTACCATATTACCTCTGGGTAGTAAATGATAGAGTTTAATTGAAGAGGTACAGGCAGTATCAACAAAAAAATTACTCTCTCTTCAGTGAAAGCTTTGACTGTACTGGAGGTGCATATCCCATTCCCCAAGCAGCAGCATGAGACTGTGAGAATTGCTACATGTGACAGATTATCCATAATGGGAAGGCTCTAGGGAATATTTAGCATCCACTGACTGAAAACTAAAAATATGTTCATTGCTACTTCATATTGATGTGTCAACTCTGTGTTTTGATCTTTTTGACGTGACTTTCAAATTTTTCTTTCCATTTGAGAATGGAAGTGAGTTTGGAATGATGCCTGCCACGTACAGGAATAATATGTCTCCATTCCCCAATTTCCAGAAATAGAAGTGAGCTTCTTCCTAGCAGAAGCAGCCTGACAGGCATAGTGCAGGTGCAACTTAATGTAGGGACAAGTTTCTTCTATCCTTATTCCATACAGCAAGGAGACAGAGAGGATGTTAGTGTGGAAAAACACCTTGCTGTGTGCCCCATGGAGAGTCCCGAAGAGAATGTGATCCCTTTGGTCATGCTGAGTCCTTTCAAAGGTCCCCTTACACTGCCAGAGTGTCATGAAGGTCCTTGACATACCGTTTCTTTTTGTGTGATTCTGCTGGGATTCCAAGTCAGCCTGTGAGTCTGTCTTAGAAAGTTAGATATTTCTTTTGTTTTTGAAAAATTTCAAATGAAAAAAAAAAAAACCACCAATATTCTGTGCATTAAAAAAAGTTCAAATATCTTCTCAGGATTTATGAACTATTCAGCAAATACTAAGTGTGGTTTATACATTTCTTGCAGATATTTTACACATGGGAAGAGTAATACAAAGTTCTAAGTGTACTCAGTAACCAGAGTGACTTCTGAGGAGGAGGGGTCAGTAATTGTTCCCTACAAGATAGGTGGAGCACTAACACAGTATTACTAAATGTTATTCCTCAGACAGGTGAAGCACATAACCTCATTTCAGATGCTGGCAAACAGACTTTTCTGCTTTGTTCTTTATTTCTGTGAGAAGGGACAGTACCCATTTCCCCACTAAGTAGCTCCTGCCAGGGGATGGCAGGAACAGCAGAGACTTTTTTTTGCCTTTTCAGACTCTCCATGGTGCCTCCTGGTGGGAAAGGAGTCTTCCAGGGCAGACTGGGCGTCTGGGTAGACCTAGCAGCAGAGCCTCAGGGCAAGATGAACTCAGACATGAAAAGTAAGTGTTGAGTAACTTGTTGTGAGAAGCAATGATCATGTGAAGCTTTTACAAACAAAAGATTTTAATCCAAATTTTCTCAAAGCTTGGTTCAGATAAAGCATTATCATTTCCATTTCATGCCTGACAAATCTGGTGGCCTTATATGATAGGATTACAGCATTGGTGAATAAGGGAAGAGCAGCTGAAGACATCTACCTGAACTTGTGCATAGCATTTGACACCTGCAGTACTGCAAGCAGCTCTGGAGCCCCAGGCATAGGAACGTTGTGGGCCTGTTCATATGAGTCCAGAGGAGGGTCATAAAGACGGCTGGAGGACGTCTCCTATGAAGACAGGCTGAGAGAGCTGGGGTTGTTCAGCCTGGAGAAGGCTCTGGGGAGACTTTCTGGCAGCCTTCCAGTCCCTAAAGGGGGCCTACAAGAAATATGGAGAGGGACTTTTTACAAGGACAATTAGTGACAGGACTTAGATTAGATATCAGAAAGAAGTTCTTTAATATGGGGGTGATGAGATACTGGACCAGGTTGTCCAGAGAAGTTGTGGCTGCCCATCCCTGGGAGTGTTCAAGGCCAGGTTGGACGGGGCTTTGAGCAACCTGGTCTAGTGGAAGATGTCCTTGCCTATGTTAGGGGGGTTGGAACTAGATGATCTTTAAGGTCCTTTCCAACTCAAGGAAAGTTGAGATGTTCTTACCCACCTACCATGTTTCATTCCAGAGACAGCTGCCTTTTAGTCTGAAGCAGAGGCAGTTCCACCGTGTATCACATGCCCACCTTTTAGGGATGCTTTAACATGTAATCCACAAATAGCCCCACTTGTTATTGCCCAAGCACCAGCATGGTTCCTCAGTGCCATTACAAAGGCCTCATTAGAACTGACTTCCACTTTGTGTGTGCAGCAGCCCAGGAGAAGGTGACTACGTAGATGTTTGGGAGCAAGACTTCCAAGTGAAAATAAGGATGATAATTTAACAGTGGCTATAATGGTATTTTGATGATGAGAATGCTAATTAGAAAAACACTGTTTTCCTGTTTGATATAAATACCCCAAAACACTTAACATATTTAAACTAGTGTCCTCCCTTAAGCTCAGCAAAGCAGGAATTTAATATTTCTTAGATTATATATCCAAATAAAGAGGTAGAAAAATCATTTGTTAAGACAGGAGTTAAAAGTGACAAGCTAGAACCATGTTTTCATGTTTTGCATATTACCTTATCTGCAGTGATAGATGCATATATCAATTAATCACCTGGAATGATGTAAATTAATATCTTTGGCATATTCAAATTGACCATTGGCTAAGTTACAGCAAAGTACCTGGTTTAGATGCGATTATCAACTATTTATTATAATGATTTATAACATGTTAAAATATTATAAGCTTTATGGGTTAAACCAGTGGTGCTTCTGGCTCAATATCTAACAGTGGCACAATATGGATAGTGAGGTAGGTATAGGAATAGTAAAGATTGTTCTGATAATTCCCAGAATAGTTCCCCAACCCCCAACAATTTGTTCAGAATTCAGACAAAAATATGTCTATTTTTAGATGCCTTTGACAGTCATTTTGAAGACAAATAATAAAGGTTGTAGTTAGCAGCAGTCTTTGTTCCTGCCTACCTGTTACTAAGAAGCAAATCCTTTTCAGATTTTCACATGTACTCACAAACCCCCAAATCTACCAGCTCCTTCATTCTCCTACTTCTGTTAAGATACTGGGAAGTTTGTTCGGTTTGGTCATTTGCCTGAAGTCCAGAAAAAAATAAAATAAAAACAAACTGTTGTCGAAAAGAGGTGGATTCTTCTGCTGAGGTATTCCTGTCTTATAAAATGCCTTGAATTCATCTTTCATCTGCAGCACTGGGGTGCGATCTTTCAAAGTGGACAGCTGTTTAGGGCTTTGTATGGTCACTTTTGCACATGCTAAATAATGTTTTCTGTTTCTAGGACACTGATGTAATGTGCGTCTACTAAGAAGCACACTTTCATTTAATATTAAAGCAAAGAAGAAACTAAATCTGTAGAAGATTCAACCAAAGTCAGACATGCTAAACAAGTAATGAAAATGAGAATTGTGACAGGGAGGACTTAAAAAGATGAGAAAGGATAGAGGAAAATGTTCCTAGAGAGTGAGAGCAGCAACAATACCAAGTTTTAATTTACTTGAGAAAAAGGAACTAGGCCAAAAATTGAGAGATCCCAGCTTTAATTAGCAAAAAACCACAAATATGCCAGCCTTCTTGGCAATCTATGGTCATAGATGTAAGTGACAAAAAATATGGATCCTAATTCACTCTTGACAGTATAATGTGCTGGAGGTATGAAAAGTGAAGGAGAAACGGAAAACTAGCATTTTATGTGGCGCTTCTGTGGAGTTCCTGACCTGGGGAATTCAGGGTTTAACACAGTATTCAATTTTGTATCATTTTCATACAGCAAATTGAAATGTAAAGTCTTGGCAAATAGTTTTCTCCATTCCTTCCACTTTGCTTGATGTTCTTCTGGATATGTACCAGATTACTTGGAAGTAGTGGTTTGGGGCCATGCTTGCTTCCCGTGCACCTCCTCATCGTGGCAGCCAAAGGTGGAGCAATGTTTATCTAAATTAGAGGTCACTTCTGTATGACCTATGTAAATTCAAAGAGTAAAACTTTCAAGGAGTACTACTCTTTTGGGGATATCTACAGATTTCCTTCTCTGAGGCTGGAGATGAACCCCCAAACTTCTCTTGAGACTGTGTTTCTGATTGTCATTTAGTGGTATACACCAGAAGAAATGCAGGCATCAGTGATCTCTTGAGAGTTGAAGGGGTCTAAGAGGATACACTGCAGTAGTGCTGCCTGCACAGGGTTGGTGCACAATGTACCTGAAAAAGTCTTACCCTCAGTACTCTACTGTAAACACCCATGAACTCTACAGAGCCAAAATCCTTTTTGTCTCAAGTGTCATGGTGGTGTCATACAGCTGCACATGCATATAGCATGACATGTTGTCCTGTGCTGCAGAATTCCGATTTGGTATTGTGTCCTCTGGCAGTAATTAATACATTTGTATTTCTTCTGTTTCCACTGATACTGTACAAGTTCCTCCGGGTAGATAGCTACTCCAGACAGGACTTTTCCTCTGGAACAGTTACTCCATTTGCTGCAGAACACAGGTTATTCAATCCCCTTTTCCTGTGGGTAGTGCCCTGGAAATCAGATTGACAGCTGATACAATTACATTAAAGAGCAAAACTTAGGAATTTGCGCATTACTTACATTGAGATCTATCCAGTTTTCTTTTTTATAGTTACAAACCTTATGCCTCACAAGACATAAAGCCATTTTACACTATTTTTTCTGGATGAGGGAAGTAAGTTAAGCTTGTCCTAGCTGTTTCTTTGTGTGTTATATTATGAAAAGATGAAGTCCTTCAAAGACTGCTTCAGAGCAGGAAGAACATGTGTATTCCTAAGTATGTCACTGTCTCTTAGGTGTCTTTGCTGCTATGGAAGGCACTCTTCATTTTGTGCCTGAATAATTCGTATTATTTGAAATTGAACTTTTATAACTAGATCTCTCAAGGAGTCTCTGGATATTTTGTGACCATGCTGAATGCCTTGAGACAAAATTTATGGTTATTTTTCAATACATATAAGATGTACTGAATATAGTCTAACAAATATTCATAAAATAAATGCAACTTCAAAATGAGTGATGACATTTGAATTCCTTACTCTGAGAGGGAAAAATCTTTCTCTGAAAGAACTGGAAATGCTGAGCAGCAAAACTGAAAAAATGCTCCATAACCTCAAGGAAACAAGTGCCATGTACTGTTTTCTGTGTCTGTTCCTTGTAAAACACTAGTGTCTCAGAATGGTGAGCACTTTTTTGGCTATTTGAAGATTCAAATGCAGTGGACTGTCATGCTGCACATAAAGCATTCTGGACCTGAAAGCCATACCATGGACATGTCTTTATTATTTCTCTTTCTCCTAGATCCTGAAATATACAAACTGTCTTAACTTGGTTGAGGCTCATGTAAGGTTGTGTATGAAATACAAATTATTGATCCTTGGATTTCCAGATGTGGTTTGATGGCCTGATACTGCTGGTGTGGAATTGGTGTTGATCATATGCTTATGTTTGTATGGTTGTCTTACAGCTTTTTTAATACTGGATTCTCGTGCCTTCAAATCTCAGACAGCCATGCCAGTGTCTCTCTAGGGATGCATTCTGCCCTAAGTTACTCCAGGAATGGGTTTAGTGGACTTGGTATTGTTAGGTTTATGGTTGGACTCGATGATCTTAAACATCTTTTACAGCCTAAGTGATTCTGTGATTCCTAAACTTACAGGAACTGTGGCTCTTCACAATGTGTCATCTCCAGCACGGTTTCCGTGCCTCACATTCCAGCAAAAAAAGAAGTCCTGCTCAGCTAGGATTCTGATCTGTCAAGAAAATGAGTGATAACAGATCTGTTATTCTCACACTATGGTAATGGTTATGGCATATGAGGTCCTGCTGTTGTATAACAGGGGAGGTTGTTGCAATTACAGTCTGTGTAAACAACTGGCCAGAACCACAGTTATCAGAGGAAAATTAGCTTTGAGAAGCAATTCAGACAGAAATAATTATCTTCCAACAGAGGAGCACCTTCTAGTGGTATTGAGTGAATATGGCAGCTAGTTAAACAGTTACTTTCTCTATTTAGATGTAAATATGCTACATGAAGAATAGTAATGAATATTTCTGTACACGATTTTTATGATTATATTGGTAATTTAAAACCAAACCTGAGTAGAAAACATATATATTTGGAAAAATTAAAACAGCTGATTGTATCCCTTTTTGGTGCTTAGGTAAGTGTCTGTCCGGATGCATGTACAGATACTAGTTGAGAATTATATAGTTTATGAAACAATAATTTCCCACCAAGTCAGAAAATATTCAGGTCTAAGTGTGTACCTCCGTATTTCATTGTAGGCTAGACAGGTGGCTTGCTTGTCACTGGAATATACTTCCTCTTGATCCTGGAGCATCAGTTCTCCACTTGTCTTGTGCATTGGAAATGCAGACATGCTTTGTAACCCTGGGGGTTCCTGTTTGCACACTGTAAGATTTAGTCACAATGTCCAAAGCAGACAGTGTGATTGTAAATACTTATTGAAGACAAGAAAAAAACAAAACACATGCTTAACCCGTACATACTGAGATTAAATTAGAAAGCTGTCACTGGTCAGGGTTTATTTTTTCCTGCAGACTTTATGTCTCTGATTGGAACTGGAGAGAGGGAACCTCCTGCATGTGAGTGCGCACCTGCTGAGAGGGTCTCGACAGAAAATAGTGTCCTCTGTTCTTGACCAGGAGAAAGTCTAGATAATTTTGTTAATTAAAATGAGTATTGTTTCCCTTCCTTTGAGACACACATTCTTTTTGCTAGAACACCTGCTATCTCCTGTATTTGACTGACCAAGTGACTGCTTTTTTGTCTTGAGGAAATGTAAAGCTATTTCTCTCGTGCTCTGTGCCAGTCTTTGGTGGCGCAGCATGCATGCTCAGTAGTGACCCTTATATTCCCTGCATTGAGTCCCAGAGGCAGCGTTGGTTGCCTTAGTCCTGTAGCAAATCTGAGGCAAAGCATGTGGTCAAATCGAAATCTCTTTTGAGTTCCAGTTCAGCACTGGGGTTAGTTGTGGGCAGCTATTTTCTGTCAAACTCCACTTCATGTGTTTGATGTAAAAGGGCATTGCTCATTCAAATCAGTCTAATGGTTTATTCTGCATATTTTCTAGTATTTAAAAATATTAAGCTATTTACATATAAACATATTCAGCTCTGTGTGTATTTTTATGTGTTTATAATACAATCAGGTTTGCAATTTACTGTGCCACAATAGTGTGTTTTGGACTACTCACCAGAATGACCATTTGCAAACTAGTAGATACTTCTAGATGGATGATGACAAAATGTTATTTTCTGAATAAAAAATGCTTTATAAATGTTTATTTTAAAAAGCTATGGGGTGGATAGATTGTAAGCAACTCTATATGCTGTTAAAAATAAGCTTGCAAATCAGTTTCAGTGCAGTTTCAGGAGAAAAGAACAAACTGTGGGGAAATAAAAAGAAAGAAATCATTATTCTGACAGTTCATTGCTGAGTATCACTAAACTGGAATTCAAAAACAGAGATTACAGCACTGCCCTTCAGAGTTCAGCCTCAGCATTATATGGGATATAATTACTGCTATGCCTCTTGTACTTAATGTGAAATTTGGATTCCAATGAATTCAAAGAAGGAAAATGTAGTTTCTGGAGGCACTACATATAAGATGATGAAATATTGTAGGTCTAAAATTAAAAAAGGAGGAGGATCATGAAATTATGTTTATAGCCTGGCAGTTAAAAAAACCCTCAGATTTCTTAAAAATGATAAAAATTCTTTAAGGATAAGGAGTGCAAAAATATAATTAATACTTATGTGCCCTCTAATTGACTTTTCTTTTGTTACGCAGTGAGGACATCTAAAGAGAGAATTGTTTTTTCACATTCATTTTAGAACCTGGGGTACAGACACAAAGAATTTAAAGTTCTACACCTCAAGAACAAATGCGTTAGCATTTTCTATTGCTAACGCAGGGTTTTCAGTTGCCTCCCCACTAAAAAATGTTCTAAAACATTATAGGAAATCAATATCTATTTTTACAGGTTTCCTTTTAACTGCATCAGCACAATTGCCTAAACCTGAAATAATAACATTGGTGAGAGTAAAGTCTATAATTAAAATGAAATGTTAAATCTCTATAATGGAAATTGACAGACGCAGAAAAAAATCAGAATTAAGCCTGCCTACACACTAGTTCTGGCATAGCTTTAAGTCTTCTCACATGATATGCACTTTACAGCTTTTTCGCAACAGCCGCTGGGGTTACTGCATCTAGGTAATAGTAATGACATTAATGCAATGCAAAGAGGGAAATGTGGTGCCTTTATGAATCCCCTGCAACGTTCAGTACAGCAGATGGCACTGACCATTACCACCCTGCTCTCAGTTGCGTGACAGAAAACGTCAGCCCTTTCCTTGCAGCAGGGAAGTCCATCTTCCTCTTCTTGTTTTTGTGTTAAAAGATGAATGTGCATTACCATTAATATTTGTATTTCTATTCTTTTTAACTTGAGAAATAGCAAGCAATCTTTAAAGGCTGTGTGGCAATTTAGGGGAAGGCAGGGTGCTATGCATTTCACCTGCATTTGCTCACCTGCAGTTTTTAGTTCACACCAGGCCCTTGAGACCAGCAAAATCGGGTAGGAGAGGCTGCACAAGAAGCCTGGTGGAATGATGCCTGAATGCTAATATTGGTCTTCTGACCAGTTTTGGCTGGACTGGGGGGAAACCAGAGATCTGAGGTTCCTGTTGCCCTAGCACATGATGTACTTTGTGAGGACATCACTTTTCTAGCTAGGTCAGTAGCTGAGACCTTGACTATGACGTTTTGTGACATTAGGCTGCATTTTACCTTAGACTGCAAAAGTGGAGAACTGCAGTGCTCCCTGAGTAAGGTTCACCTTTCCCAGCTGGAGGAAGTCCCATCCATGCTGAGTCATGTGAAGAGGAAGAGATAGAGCCAGTAAGTGGTAAGTTGGGGAAGGCCTGAAAAGAGTGCTTGAGGGCTATCGAGGTGGTAGGTCCTTGCAGAGAGGCCAGCGTATCCCACCACCTCTGAGACTGGGCTCCAGGCGCATTGTGGGGAGAGTTGGCAGCCCTGAGACTCAGAGGTTTCTTTAAGGCGTGGAGAAGCTACGTTTCCCTGCAAGGCGAATGGTGGACTTAGCCACATTACCTGCCTCTGCCATGCTTACTCCAGTTGTAGAATCAGTCTAGGCCTACTTTTTCTTCTGCTTAAAGAGCTTTGGTTTCCATTGATGAAAGCAGTGTACGTAGGTGAACTATTTTCACTACCTTGTGGTAGTGTTTGTCATAGCTTTCTGTCAAGTGAGGTGTTTCTGAGGTGTGGAAAATAAAAACTTCGATATTAGAATATATTCATATATGTATATTGAAGAGAAAACCAATCTTTCAGGAATATTTGAACATTTTTATTTAAAAAAGATAAGCTCATATTAGTAAGCACACATTAGTAAGTGTGAAAAGGTAGTTTGTGAGATAATGGTATTACAAAGACAAATGGAGAACAGTGGATGGATAAAGATGGCTTTCCTTAGAAAGCAGGTTTGGGACATGTGTAGCAGAATTTCTCTTTTCAATACAGGGTTTTTTGTTTTAACAATTTTTTCTTACAAAACAGTGCTGAATTTACAGTAGTAAATGAGAAAGTTGTTTCGCTGAGCGCATTCATAAACAGTCAAATCTTTAAGGCCAGGGTCTACTTTGTATTCATTTAGTCTATTACAAAGATGTCCATCACTGTAGTATCTTAGAGCTATGGGACATGAAAGTTACCCATACCTTCCAGTCAGTTTTGTAGGCTGATACATTATTACAACATTCAATAATGTGTTCAAACTCATAACAGTTGGGCATTTAATTGCCTCATATTTAATCCAAACAAAGATCTGTGAGAAACTGGTACTGCGACATTCTTGTCATAGTAGATGTTGACTTTGGCTTTTAGCTGTTTAGTTTATTGTTCACTTATTGTAGCAAAATGGAATGAACTTATTTAACTTTATTTGTTTATGTCATTCTATCTGGGGAATATTATAATAAAACATTTTAGGAGCATTTATTTCCAAATAAAAATATGACCAGGTAAATATGAACAGATGTCTTGTGCCTTTTAACACTTATTTTGTAGAAAACCTTTGATTTCAGTCAGAACAACATTAGCATTAGTTCAGCCTAGTTGAACAAAACCACTTTAAAAAGTGTGTTTAATTGATTATAGAATCACTTATGAACAGGAAAACAAATGTGTAGAAGCCTTGTAAGCTACTAGGGTGTATTCACAGCTGAATATTATGGGCTGAAGGTGAAAGAGGAAAGGATTTTTCATTAGTTTTGTGTTCTGAAGATGACTTCTGACCACTTCTGGCCTTTAGACTCAGCCAAGCACAAAGCATGTTGTGTGAGACGCCCAGGCCAGGAGAGCAGGCGACAGAGGAACTGTGACACAGATACTTTTTGTAGGAATGCCCCTGTCTTCTTTTTTCCCTTCTGTTCATTATTTGGGGTTCATTTGGAATAATCTTTTCAGAAGAATAAGGTGGTTTCTTTGCTTTTCCTTCGCCTTTTTCTCTTATGTGTGTGAGTACCTGGGGACCTCTGTAATAGATGGCTTTATTGACAGAAAATTAAAAAGGTTTTTACTAGCGTTTCAGAGTCAAAATAGTTTGTCCCTTGTTCTGCAGGTGAACCCGGAACAGTGAACCGATTCACCTTACTCAGGTCTATAGAAGTGAACTAGAGCAACCTCCACCTTGCTCCTGCTTGTCCCCAGCAAAGAATTCAGAGCAGAAATACCATATATGCTGCCTGTATTTCTTGCTTACATTTTTGGGGTCGGGAAGGATCAAAGGATATGCAGCAGAAATCAGTTTTGTCTGGGTACATACATTTCATGGCAATTTTAATCTTCTGAGTTGTCCGAGATCTGGATTCTTCCCTGCAAAAGTCTGTTTCCTTCCCTGGTTCTTCCTTGGTGACTGGTACAGCACAGTAAGCACTCCTCGATACACTCCCAGGCCCATGATGGCAGCTGCTGGCATTGCTCCACCATGTGTGCCCTGGACCATGCAGCTCTTTGGTAGGGTGATGCTAACAGAAGATAAAAAGCATCTAATTTTGCATTTTTCCATGTGAGTATACAGCATAGCTCAGTCACACTGAGAATATAAAGGTCATTCTTGTTCAGTTAAATACGTTTTATGTTCTGATTACCAGACCAGAATTAAATTTCTCTCTTTTTTTTCTGTTTTTTGGGTTTTTTTAATCGGGCTTTCACATTGACTTTCAAGCATTTCCTTACTGTTACCTTAGTTTCCATTTACGCACAGAAACACAGGCAGAGAAATCCTAGACTTTCCTTGAGAATCTCTGCAATCCGCATTAATGCAAAGGCATTACATATGGTTTGTAGAAGGGCTGTCTGTGAAGCAGAACAGTTTTTAATTACTGTGTTTGTCTTGAGCTCACTGGAGGCTTTCAATCCAATCTTTAATTGAAGTTTTTAGTTTCATTTTGCCGACTTTGGGTACTTGTGAGCACAAGCTGCTCACATACGTGTTATAAAGGCAACATGTCAGGAGGAAACAACTCAATTTTTTTCCAAAATAGGGAAGTGGCTTTAATAATGTTTTTACAGTTTCTTCTGAGTTGAATGCTTCTTTCCTTATTAACAACAACAGATCTTTCTAATGATATTTGCTCAATATGTAGTAGTAATATTAACCTCTGTGTAGTAGATACTATACAGCAACAATAAAATTATCTGTCTGAACAGAAAAACAACTGTTTTGCTATTAAAAATCTCTAGAAAAATTAGAAAAGCTGATGGTCTAAGTCATTATTGTCTCTCTTGAAAAAGCTCACATATTACAAGTCCCGGTAGGTAGAATCCGCAAATCTCTGCTTCCCAGAGGTGTAAAGTTACCTTTTCTAGCCCAGAACTGCAGTGAGTTTTCTTGTTTAATTTTGCATCCAGGAAACGTATTTTGATTTCACATTGAATTTTACCAAGCATGAACACAGACAAAGTAACTTGCTGAAAAGCAATACTAAGGTGGAGAAAGGAGAAAGAAGCAGCATATCCGTACCTTTAAAGATAGATTGAAAGATAAAAATAGTAAGTGTTTGATTTTGGAAATAGCTTACTGATTACAATCTTGGGTGCAATCTGGTGGGTGCAATAAACTCATTTAGTCCAGAGCTTCAACACTAATCTCTCCTGTTTCATCCTTTTTCGTGCTGAGAGCACTTTGTCACTAAATGCCATTAACATTGTTTCTCTATCAGTCTGAGATGTAACTACATCTATATTATAGTAGGCAATTGCTGACGGTTACACATTCATGGATTAAAAAGCTCTCTTCCTTAAGGAAGCCAATACGTTGTTAATAACCCTGTCATGTTGCCAATAGACAATTCATGCATGATAAAAAGAAGGTGAATATTTTTCTTTTAAAATAAGAGAAATTGAAAGAAATTATCAAAGGGAAAAAGCAGCAGTTACAATGCGGTGAGTACGTAACTCTCCTGAGCAGAATATAGGCATGCAATTTTGCTACAAGATTCTGTGTGTTTGCTATATGTTTAAACACATGTAAAGTATTTCAGATTATCAGGACCTGGCTCTTCATTTCATGTCACAGTTATAGACAATTAAAAAATGTTCTAGATATTATATATACATATATATTTACTCAATACAATTGAAATATACAACAAGAGAGATTTAATATACATGAAGAATAGAATTATTTTCACATAGAGACATGAGGACAAAATGATATTAAAACTATGGAAATTAAAGAATTAAGACACTGTACAAAGTAGATTTAAAAGTGCTTTGTCACTAGTAGCTTCTGAAAAGAAAGTCAATGTCCTCACTGATACGTGGGCTTTCATAATTAACAAGGTAGTGTGTGGGACTTTGGCAAGAAAGCAGGTCAGCAGGTGGTTGATAATGGAACATGATTAGTTTGTCTGTACAGTGTCTTGAAAGAGCACATATTTAATGACTCCTGAAGGTGGATGTTCTGATGACTATATATTGTGCTTTCTTAATGATTAGAATGCTCTGTAGACTAACTACATTAGGCTGTCCTGAAACTCTTAAGACCTTCGATCAACAGAAGCAGCACCCCTGTTTTGCATCCTCTCTTACTCTTCCTGCACCTCAGGCACCTCTGCATTTCAGAACTTTTCCTTTGCACTCTTCTTGCTGTTGATGAGTTCAGAGTTCATGGCAGAACCACATGCTCCCCTGAAGCAGAACACTTAATGGAAGCAGCTGTAATTGCCCAGTGTTTGGGGTTCACCACCAGTGTGCCCTTCCTGTCAGTTTGGAACCCAGGCAGCCTGAGGGAAGACTTCAGGTTCTTCAACTCGTGCTTGTTTGCTTCATGAGCAGATTCACTGTGGCTCTGGCTACCCTCAGGGACTTTATCTTACTATTTATTTTCTGTTTGTTTGTTTTTGGAAGTGTGCTGCACTTACCTGGGTTAATGAGGTTCCACTGGCAGTGTCTGAGAAACCCTAGGGCAAGCAGCATTAAAATGAAGTACTTGCAGAAAACCTCTCTGCAAGTGCTGGAGCAGTTCAGCAGTAAGCATCATGATTGTTATTAATTGCACAGGCCAATCACAGCAGCAGGTACAAACAGATGAAAGAATAATTAGCAGAAACCATAAGAAGGCTCTTCAACACAGTGTGCTCTTAATATTACTGTATTTTTCTAGCCAAGAATTAAAGTAGCTACTTAGAACTTTTCTTCATTGTTTATTCCATGTTGTGTGTACATATAGGTAAGAAGTGCCATTTCACAATAAATTAAAGTATATTTATGACAAGAATATTTAGAATTCCAATTCTGTAAAGCTAGGTGTTGCTAGTGTTTCTTTTCACATTAAGTTTTACTCTGCATTGCTGTGTGTTCTTGCTTAGTTAAGAGATTGCTATACAACACAGGAGACCAAGTTTTAAATGGGTCTCATGGGCAAAGCCAAATGTGTGGTGGGAGATGCGTGTCTTCATAGGCTGGTGTTTAAGTCGTTGTTCTTGGGGACAGAGCAATGTCCCTTCCTGTCAGACAACAGCAGCACTGGCATTTGGGATGACATCTTATTCTTTTAATTCTTTGGTAGAATGTTTTATTTGCTACCGTAAAAATGATTGGGTCGAGGCAACTGTTGATGCTGCAGATGATCTCTGTGACTTCATAAATGGTGCTTATAGTGCTTATGTTCCCACAGGGTGGTTGACAATTAGTTTTGTAAATTAGTAGCACCATCATCATAACATGGTAAGGTATGAAAGAAACAGCGAATACAATCATAGCAGCTGAAATCAGTAGCAGAGGTCTAACCAGTCTGTTTCTTCTTTGCTGGCGTTTACTGAGTTGTAGTAACGCTTTGAGAGTCAACATATAGCATGTAAAGATGACTGTGACTGGAATTAGGAATCTCAATACAACCTTGGAGAGTGTGAATGGCACTACAAATTGTAAAGGTCCTTCTGTGCCATCGAAGGAATCTACAAGGAGACGTTGTTTTACAGCTGCAACTGTGTAGTAGATCTCTGGCATTGATGCAATCACTATGAAGATCCATACCGCGATGGTACAAAACACAGCCTTTCCTTTGTTCCACCATGTTAATGAAGTGATAGGATGGACAGCACCTACGTATCTGTCAAAACTGATGAGTGTCAGGAAGTAGACACTTCCATAGATGTTAATACTAAAAAACAGTGTTATGGTCTGATAAAATGTTTGACTGGAAAAGACAGTTAACTTCTGGAGACTGTAATATACCGAAAAAGGTGCCATGAGTGTCCAAGTAAAGTCACACAGTGCCAGGTTAAAGAGAAATATGGTGTTGGTTGTCCATGTCTTCATGCAGTACACATAATGTCGAAGCGCAAGTATATTCCCTAGAAATCCTACTAATAAAGTGAAGAGGCAAACCAGAATCAGCAAATAACAGTACCACTCCAGCTTAAGATTTCTGTTGCAAATGAAAATAGCGCATGTACCATTCATCATGTTTTCATAGAGTGTGCCTGAAGGGAAAAGAGAGACCAACAGCTTTTAAAATAAAAAATGAATTAGACTTACTGAATTTAGAAGTCAAAACTTTTAAGTTAAATCCAGCATGTTTGAATTGGCAAAAGAATTCAGAATATGTTATGATGTACAAGTTCTACTCTATCTGGAGAAAAAGTAAATTCCAAGTAGGTAATACTTAAAGCTTACTCTACACCACCTCCACAGGTAGATATTCGTGAACTTTTATCCAAACCTTCGTATTCTTTCCTCTCTGATGTTTAGTGTAGTGTGCAATAAATGACAGAAAAAAAGCACACACCCTCAGTAACAGCAGCACCCCTGACCCACTGATGTGTCTGTCTGTCTTTGGAAGGAGCAGAAGAGAGGACAGGAGGACAGTGATTGCTCACAGTAATTCCATCCTTGCTTTGATTGTCTTGTGTGTCCATACTGGGTCTAGAGCATGTGTAATGCGCCGCTGTGTGGTGGGCTGTGACTGAGATCCAGAAGACAGCACTGGAACAAATCGGGATGAAGTCCTGCCTGTAGTGAAGGCCATAGCAACCTTTCCATCTAAACCTCTGGAAAAACATTTTTTCTTTTTTTCTTTTTCTTTTTCTTTGACTTTATTCTGTAAATGAATATCCCAGGCCAAAACCATTGTGCTTATGGTAGGGTTAGAGAGAATTCATTTTGTCTCGCTCTTTATGGCTAAGTTTGTATCAATGCCCATTATGGAATATCTGGAATACAGATTTGCAGTGTATTTTTCAAAACAAGGTTTTTATGCTTGTAAAGTCTTACATTTACTCCCAATGATTTTGTATTCCTCCTAATATAAAACAAAGTAAGCTCTGGAATATTCTTCCAGAATGAGCTGTCACCAATTGCAGCTGTTATGTTTCTAGAACCTCTCTTCAAACAATGCAGCAGATGCCAAACTCTTAAGTTCTGTCCCAGCAGGAGCCTTGTATGAAGGTCATCCAAATAGCCGTTTGTAGATCAGAGTCCACTACAGTGCTTGATAGGATGAAAGGATGGAATTTTACTCACTACAAACCAATTTTGAATGCAAGAAAGAACTTTTTCAAAATGGTATTGATTCCTTTAAAATTTTCAAACAGCTTCAACAATTAAGTTGACAGTAGCGGGTTTTTTGAACGTAATGTTTTGCATTTGTGTCAGCCTTAATACAGTATGACTTTTCCAAAAGTATGTTCACAGACACAGGTCAAAATACAACGAACACTGGCTGCAGTGAAGACCTGCTAAACAGAGACTGCATTGTTGTGCTTTGCAAATTCACCCAGTTCACCCAGGCAGTGACCTGACAAAAAGCTAGTTCAGACTGTACTCAACAAACTTAGGAAGGAAAGTTGTTTCTCTAGAAGCTCGGCCACAAAAGTAGTCAAATGACTTTCCAGAAAGTGAATATGGATAGAAAGCCATCTGTTCTACTCACAGTGTATTTCACAGGTGGAGAATGTTTGCTCTCTAAATTTATTTTGTTAAGTATTGAAGCACTGTACTTTAACCCAGGGTTTTTTCCCTACTCTTCTCCATAGCCTTTGTGAATGTAAAAGGTTACACAAACTGTGTAATTTTTTTCTGCATTTGAATTTTATAAGATATCCCTGTAAACTCATTAAAATGTAGCCACTCTAGTACGTACAATAACATTTTCTTAGTATGCATTCAGTTAAAAGGGGTATGAATATATAGAGGAAAGTTATCTTTTCCTGAGATCCTCTTGGCCAGAGGTCATATGTGCTTTGAATTAATTGTTTTTCCTACCTCTCTCTACCTTTGTTTCAATAGTTACAAATGAAGACACTAAACACTAGATTCCAAGTTGTATTGGCAAGTATAAATAAGCCCTTAACTGGCTATAAACATCACGGCCATAGCTGCATGAGGAAATTGGAATGCCGGGTTCCTGATCTCATCAAGCTCCTGGAAAGGACTATATGTAGGTCTACATGGAGGGAGGCAGGCAGCTGTGCCACCTGCTCCACTCTACTGCAAGTTGGTGGGGTAGAGTCTGGATGTGTAGCCTTGTAACTGCATTGTGAAGTAATAAATCCCCAACCCCCTTCATCACCTTCAGTTTACTGGGCTGCTCTCAGGGTTGAGCTATGTGAAGGCAGTTTTCTAGCTGGAGGAGCTGGAATTGCACAGCTGGGTAAGATGTATTTGGAACTCAGATAGACGTGAGAAAGTACATTTTTGTGTAGGCATTTGCCATGTGTCTACCTTGGGATTCGTATTTGAATTTTCTAAAATATTCTGTCTCCTACTAATTCTCTGTATTATAGTAGAGCTTAGAGGCCAAACTCAAGGCTAGATTCTTGAAACAATGTGCTTTCCAGTTGATGTGACTTACAGGGTGGACACAGGGGAACAGAGATATGCAGAGATTAAAAACCCTTTCCCGAGGTAACATAATAAGCAAGAGAAGAACAAAAGGGGTTTGACCCCCAGCTCTGTGCTGTAATAAGAACTTGTGGTCTTCCATCAGGAGAATTGAAAGCCTTGTACAATCAGAAAACAGTTTCACTGTGCATGGGAAGACAGTCAGCATGCCCTATTGTATCCTGAGGCCATTGGAGCTACCCTGATGTCCAGTAGATCTGCCTATGTACTGTAATGGTTTTCAGAAGTGATATTTTTTTATATCAGACAATTGTGAGATTTCCGTCTGCTGTCTTAGCACCAAAAGAATGATTTAAGCTACAGGATGTGACATGATCGTCTTCACAGTTCAAATTTCTGCACCTATAGTTTCAGAAAACTCTTTTTCTGAACATAGCTGTGCTCACTGCTAAGTCCATGTATTCTTAAACAAAGCCAGCCAACACACATACACACTTCTTAGCAGTGACAGAATGCACAACAGCACCATGACATTATACTGTGACAGATGAGGAGTTGCATATGTTGTTAGTGCTGACTAAGAACAGGCTTGCCAGACTTTGATGAAAGTAGGATTGGGTTTTCAAAGCTAAAAAGTAGTTCTAATTTATTGAGATTAATTTTTCAGCTGAACAGTTTCAGCCGCTGATGGAGATGGCCATGAACACTAAATGGACAGTAAGAGCAATCACATGATGGGCATCCAAAAGTAAAGAAATACCTCTGACTCAGTGAAGGGCTTGGTATTAAAATACTACACATATGCCTAGGAAAGGATTGAAGTTTATGGGCTCTGTCACTCAACTGAGTAATTAAGAAAGCATGTTAAATTAATGGGTAGGAATTCTATGTTTCTCTTGTTTCTGCTTCTGCAGTCTAATGAATCCAACCATCTTATGGGCTATGGATCTAAAGATGCTAGAAAAGCTTTAGTTTTTGAGACAGTTAGGTGTTTTACTCAAGTTTTGTATCTGCCTATTGGGTTGTCTCTTGTCCTGGGCCTCAAAGAAACATGACTTAGGTCTGTCACTCTCTGACAAGGACTATCTACAAGCTCTTCTGTCGTTGTCCCCAGCAGCATCTGTACACTGTTATGGAAAGTCAGACAGGTTTCAGCTGATGACCGGGTTGGTTGCAGGGCCTTAAGTCCTGAAGTTTCTACTACCCTGTGTTCCCCTTGTACCTGTGATATGGCCTCCAAAATCTTGGAGTAGATGGAAGTCCTCGTTCCAGTAAAAAAAAAATGCTTTTTGAGGAAACTTCTTTTGGGACCTAAGTAACACTGTGTCACTGAAAGGAATCTTTATTTATGTATGTAGCTAATTGTAGTTCACAGTTTATCACTGGTAGTCATTCGTATAGCATTTAACTTGTACTTGTAAAGTTCCATTAGGTTTAGCATGTTTGCTTATTTAAAAAATATCTGATTTTGTATGTGTAAGTATATCCTAGGAACCATAATCTTCCCTGTCACACCTGTGGGGTTTTTTGACATTTTTAACAAAGTCATAGTAAGCAATTAATTCAGCCTGAAGTAAAAACAAAATAAAAATTAAGTTGAGTTTACAGCTTACTTCAAGTAATTTTATTCCTTATCTAGTCTTATTGCCCCTTGCGCTTTTTTGTTTGCTATTCTTTATGGTAGAAGCCCTAATTTTACATGAACTGTTCTCGATTTTTTTTTGTTCTTCTTGTTGCTTTTTGGGTTTTTGTTTGGGATTACTCTGAGAATTTTGTTTGCCTGTTTCCAACTGTGTTTTAATCTAGTACAAATCTGTTCCAGTTACCAGATAGATTTTCCAAATTTCTGACTATTCACACCCCAATATATTTCAGTTACATGTGCTTTCAGAGTGTACCTTTGTAGGTAATTTTATCAAATCAATAAAGCATTATACAGTGAGTCCTAGGTTTTGTTATAAAAATATCAAGCATCGTTTGCAGTTTTTACTTTAACATGTTACCTGTTAGGTAATAATTTTTTGTATTCCCTTTTTACATTCAGCTGAATTGATATGCAAGGATGTATAATGCAATGTATTAACTGGAGCATTTCACATATTTTAGTTCAACTGCATTTAGTATATTATAGCTACTAGTACGATGGAAATAAGCGATATGCAGCAGTATGTGTATGCAATTAGTTAAGTAGATTGTGCTAATATCCAATTCCTTTCCTGTTAATGACTCGGTTGTTACTGTGATTAAGCTACTATTTCTTTGATTAAAAAGTTATGTTCACGTACTTACTTGAGAGCTAATGAAGTCCTACATGGCAAACATAAACTACTGTAGGATAGTTAAAGTGTAAGAATTTGACTACAATATACAATATTTGTAAAAAATTACTTTTAAAAATACAAAATTTACACATGTGTATATATTAATCAATATGTAATAGCTAAATAGGAAAAAAATATATTGCTTTGGAGAATACAGGTGCACTGAATACTTAACAAATCATCCTCTTACCTGTTTTAGAAATGGTGTAATTATCTATTTTACAGAAGTCCAGACTCCCATCTCTGGTTTTCTTCTCCATTAGTCTGGATCTTCTAAAATCACAAGTATTTTGCAAGTACTGTTTTTAATCCAAGGTGTTGGTAATATTCCATATGCAATGGCAGCTCTTCAGAGAGCAGGTATCAAACTGCAAGGGAGATACCTTTTATCATTAAGCTCCTCCTCTCAGTAAGTCAGGATAAATTGCTATTGCCATAGTAGCCACTGCTTGCTTTTTAGGGAAGGACAGACTTACTGCCCATTCCCAGCCTGGCTAGGC
Organism: Nestor notabilis; assembly: GCF_000696875.1. NCBI lineage: Eukaryota > Metazoa > Chordata > Aves > Psittaciformes > Psittacidae > Nestor > Nestor notabilis. The sequence continues at coordinate 17,408 of NW_009909656.1, read as the reverse complement.
CTGGGGCTGTCATTGTTCCCAGCAGTGAAAGAGAAGTACAGGGGCTTGGGGCATGTATGTGTGTGTTTGCATTTTCCCTTTCTTCCCCCTTCTTCACTGCCAGAATTTGTTTTGTTGCTGCCCTGCTACTAGAGTGGTTCATGGAACATGTGTTCCTCTTTCCCCATCACAGAGGTTGGATCTCCCCACCTACCTATCACTTCTCCTGTATCATGGTTCCCACCTCATTCCAAAATCTCAGCCCTGTGAGAGAACACCCGTTCTCCAACTCTGCTTATTCTAGAGCTCAAATCGTACCTAGCACTTCAGCCCATGTCTGCCCCAGGTCCTCCAGCCTTTCTGCCCCATACCTGCCTCTCCAGTCTTCAGCAGCACACACCAGTCCTGGGATCTTCCTGTTTTATTCCCTGAATGGACACCTCACATTTTTTCTAATTTTCCTCACTTGCAGCTTTCCTACGTGTCCAGCCTTAACCCATGCTGAAACGGGACTTTGCAGTTAAACAACAGCTCCCAGAGATTGCTTCTCTAGATCCCACACCATTCCAGCTTTCAGTCTGCTATATCACCTCTCTTGATACTTCCTGTCCAGCTCCTCATCTTCCTTCTGTTTTCCCTTTTTGACATCTTCTAGCCCCTGACTGCACTGTCTCCTCATTAGATGCTGTCTTTCACCTTAGTGCTTGAATTATCGATTGTCTTCCTTACCAGTCTTGGCTTATGCTGAGGCAGAAGAGTATGAACAACTGGATTGAGATGCATTATACTCATCTAGATGAGGAGGAACTAGTATGGCTGAGCTTTAAGAAAGTGGTCACTGGAAATTCTAATAAGAACAGCTCATGGAGCTGTACCAAAATTGTAGAGGTCCAGGAGAAAAAAACTCCAGACAGTGAATAAACAGTGTTCCTAAAATGTTAAGAGCTAGAAGACAAAAGGTGATAGAGTATTTATGTAGAAGCAAGTATGTAGGCTATAATGGTGCTAAAAGCTGGTAGATATGTTTGGTTTAGGAAAGGAGAGGGCTGAACAAAATGGAGGGATTCAGAAGAGGAAAAGAAGGATGAGAGTAGACATAAAGAAGATCTGGAAATTTAATAGCATGAAATTGTACGGGCAGGTGAAAAGGGTGAAGGGTTACAGGAAACAGAGGTGAGAAACACCTGTGTTTATGTTAATGGAGAAGGACAAAGAGAAAAGGTTAGATGAGAAGACAGAGAAGGAAAGCTTTTCCAGGAAAAACACATTCCTGAAGGAAACATGACAAAAGTTTCACCTGTCACCAGTGGTGAGACTAAGCAGAGCTTCTTTCTTAGCGACAAGGTATACCACTATTATTTGAAAAAGGCATTCTCTGCAGAATAAAGTGTAACACATCGTATGATTAAAGTGATTAGGTCTGAGAAAAACACACAGTATAAGATTCTACACGGGCTCATTTGATTTCCTGATGAAATTAGGGAAGCAAATAATGTATGTCAGGGGACATACTTCTGCTTCAAATACTTCACATGAGAAAAGCTTTCTTAGACATGAAAAGGAAAATTATGTATGAGTCAGTCACGTTTGTTAGCATTTGAAATGAATTGTAATGGTCTGTAATCTTTCTTAGCATCTCTTAAAAATGCCATTATTAGTAAATATTGTTGCTTTTCTTTTTTTTGACTTCTTATTCAGTGTGTAACATTTGAAAATAGGATACAGAAAAAATGTTCATAAGGAACTGAAATTTTCTTTATGTTGTAATGGTGAAAAAATATTAAGACTGTAGAAGCTTATTTTGTAATATTGCAGTGAGGCATTATAACTCAGCATTTGACAAATTTCAGTTTAATAAACTGGATGGAAGTTGGTCAGTCTTTCTGATGTTACCTTAATAGTAAAAATGACCACTGTAGCAACTATATTGCTCCTAAGCATGTTAAATGTTATCTGTTGGTACAAAGCCCTCTTGAAATCCCATCTGGAATGTTTTGTGTTGTTCTTGCTGGGGGTCAAGCACTGAAAAAATATTTCTATACCTTTCCACCATCATTCACCCACTCCTATTTAAATCACTGAATTAGATCCTGCCTTTGAAAAAGCAGCAACCATTAAAACCAAGTACCATTACAAAAAGCAAGGTGGGGAAGAGTGCTGTATTGCAGTAAGATTTTTGAGGATAAGACAATAAAATCATTCATCCTCTGACAAACTTGCAATATTACATTCGTGAAATGGCAAGAACATTGCCATGAGAAACAGTCATAGCTCCAATACTCTAGTATTTGAGCTACAAAAATTCTGTGTGGTGCAGTAACAACATTTGATCTACATATGTGACTAGGAAATTAATAGTAATTACATCGTAAGTATGGCTGTAAGCTCTTACGATATGATTTTTTTATGTTACTACTTATGGGCTTAATCAAGTTTTTGGTCTTCTTGTGGTATAATTTAGCAAAAGTCTACACTGTAAGAAAGATAATATTAGTACTCTTCACCTTTGTGGATCAAGGGCTTGAGTGTAGAGTGTACATGATTTGTCCGTAATGTCACTGGAAGTCTCACTTGTAGAATTTGAAACTGATTCTAAGGCTGCTGGGACTTGCCCAGTGTATATCACAGTGCTGGGTGAGGTCATCTCAGCAGTTCAGTACTATTGGAGTCTAAGACTTTTTCAGAGTTTCTTGTGTTGACATTAAATGAGTATCAGACAAGAAAACGTGGCAGCCTTGTAATACCTCACAAAATGGAGGAACAATGAGAATGCACAATATTGTTATCTCAGTTTTACTGAGAGAAGAGGTGATTATTTACTTATTACTAACCATGTGTTTTTGTGTACTTTTGGGCTTAAGCAAGAGTTGTCTTTGACTCAAGGGATGGCTTTTCCTCTGATACATGGATTTTCTCTCTAGTCCAAGCAATTTCTTTCATCCTCAACTGGTTCTGCAGCCACCTTCTCAGAAAAGCAAATAATCTCTTTTTCTCATGAGCCCAAATGTCCTGAATCCCCAATCCCATTCCATATTTGGGTTTTTTTGCACAAGCTAGACAAACACGTATGATGAGATCACTGATATCATGTCATACAATATTTGACCTGATGCTGTCTATAGTCAGTGGAAAGAGACAGGTATAAAGATTTAATGACTTTTGCTACTGATCAAGAACTAAATGGCAGCAAATACTGGATCTCACACAGTCTGAGGTACTTATGAAAATTCAAAATTTATAAATAGACTTGTTTTTCAAAACATTGCTCAAATGCCACTAAAAAGTGGCTCTTGCCTTGACATCTGGACTAATTCCATGAGATCTTCCCCGCTGTGGCATTTGTTTTGGAGTGTTAGGATGTAACAATTTCTAGAAAATGTAATGGTTTAGGAAGTTGCCTTTCCAATCCATCACTCCTTCCCATTTTTGCACTGATGTGCAGCACGATTGTTCATTGAGCCTTGGGGTCAGCAGGTTGATGTTACTAATTCAAAGGAAAGAAAAAACCAAAAAATGGTAAATATTATTTTTTCTAGATGGGTCAGTTCTCCGCTCCTGTTCACTTGTGCATGGCTGCTCAGCTCGCTGTGCAAGTTTGAGAGCACAGTGAGTAGAGGTATTAATGACTGAAACAGGGAAACATCGAAAGCTGCTTAAGCACCATATAGAATCACATGTAGTGAGTGTGAAACCACAGCCACAGTTTGACCAGGTACCACAGACGTGACGTGAGCTCGTTCAGACTTCCACCTCAGTGAGGCTGACTGTAAAAGCCCAAACCAGTTTTTCGTCAGTTTGTGTGAGCAACCTTGTGATTTTGTAGGAACAGTATCTGTTGATGCTGAACTACAGAAGAGTATTTTGGCTGCATGATACTAAATCTGCCCTCCCCACACACAGTGGACTAATTGGATTTAAGAAGAAATAGTTTAGCGCTCTATTTTGGTTTTCTTATTATGTAAACATGTATTTGCTGGCTGACTAAAATATGCTTTCTTGTAATATACCACAGGTCAGTTGCTCCGTCTGAAAATGTTTCGAGAGGACCATGGGTCTTGGATGACGATGTTCTTCAGTACCATCCTCTTCCTCTTCATTTTTTCTCACATTTATAATCTGTTCCTCATTATGGCAGGGAATATGAGGTAGGTCACAGAGTTTCTTTTCATCTCTTTTGCTGTAGAATATATTCTACTGGAAATTTTTCATATTATACTGCTTTACAGTGAACAAGAGTTTACCAAAATGTAAACACACTAACATTCAATATTGTTTTTTATTCTTCTGTTTTATGATTCTAGGTAGAATTGTAATTTACATGGTTAGTTAGCCAAGAGGGTTAAAGTACCAGGTATAAAAAGTAGGGTCCTAATCAAAATGGTAGCAACTATTCCATCAGGGTACTAATGAACGTTACGTCCTTTTTTTATTACTTAAAATTATAGCTCAACAAATTTGATTTGAAGTTAGGCTAAGTAGTTTAAAAGTATAAGCATTACTATTGTGCATACTCAGGAAATTCATAATCAAAGTTAAAAGAAATTGAAACATCCAAGCTTGAGGAAGCTCACACTTAAAGCACAAATGTATAGTATAGTACTATTTTGGTTATGTACAATAATATTTGCTGATCCAGTTTGTTAAAAATATTCTTTAAAATCTATTTTTTTCCCCTAAGGGTGCTCCAACTGGACAAAGTTATGGTTGGCTGAGGGATGAATAGCTATCTTTTTATTATGTCTTGGTTTATTTTAAATGGAGCTTTTTATATTAATTTTCTGGCTTAAGAATACTTGATTCCTTCTATTACCTCAAAATTAACACCACTTTCATGTGTTGATTTGCCTGAGAAAACCTTCCTTATTAGTTATATAATGCATACAAATTGAGTTAATTGGACAAAAATACATAGTTATGTTGTTTATGAAAGGCAGGATAGCATCTGAATAGTTTCTAGCAAGGAATAAGAAACACAATATATATATGAGTTGAAGAATAGTGCACATAATTAAATGACTTGTCTTAGCAGAGCTATACCAACAGAGTCTGATGAAAAGTTATTTAATGAGCCATGGTGTAGTGTGTTACAGATCTGAAGAGTGTTATCAAAAATATGCAGTGTATAAAGTCCTATTAACAATGTGACATAGACCAACAGATGAGTAGGAAGCAGACTGGGTGTCTCTGGATGAACATAAGCGCAGAGCAGTTGGGCTAATCATGAGATCGTGACATGAAGACTACATGTATTGATTCAAGCAAGGCAGATAAAGCAGCAGAATCACTGAGTGTTTTAGGAAATGATCACAGTAATGATGTGGTAAATATGAATATGTGCCCACTAAGAGGCAAAATAATCATCCCTGAAATGAGGAGGGTAGGAACATTGCAGGTTTCTGGCTTCCCTGTTTACACAGTTATACTATTATTGATATTATGTTAAGATTTATATTTGGTATTTCTAATGCTCTATAAACTATAACTAGCTGTGAGGCAAAGCATTAACGATTTTGAAAGCTTAAATCATGTCTAGAAATCAGAGTTCATTTGTCCTTGTCAACATTCCTTGTTTCCATATCTGTTATAACCTTCCATTAGCTTGTGCTGAAGAGATTGCATGGCAATCAGTGTCCATGTTCTTGGAAATAGGTGCAGTCTAGTACTGAAATAGCTGGTGTCAGTCAGTCTGCCCTCTTGCTTTCTGTAGGGTGAAGCCTCTCCATTCATGGAGCCTATGCCCTAGCCCTAGATGCGTTGTGATTGTTTTGGGAAGCTGACTGTGCTGTGCTCAAGGAATCACACTGCCTTTTTTGAAGTGGATCGAAGACTTCTTACAGTCTTTCTGGGTGTCCATTCCAGCAAAAAGACAGCAAGCAGATACAAACCAAACAGTTTCAGTCTCAAACTTCACCGTGTAAACTATCAGTCAAACACATCCCTTGGATCAGTTCTCTGAGTTGAGGTAGAACAACCTGCAGTACTTTTAAAAAGACAGTTTCTACAACAAACATCATAGAATCATAGAATCATAGAATGGTTTGGGTTGGAAAGGACCTTAAGATCATCTAGTTCCAACCCCCCTGCCATGAGCAGGGGCACCACACACTAAACTATGTCGCCCAAGGCTCTGTCCAGCCTGGCCTTGAACACCTCCAGGGTTGGAGCATTCACAACTTCCTTGGGCAACCTATTGCAGTGCCTCACCACCCTCACTGTAAAGAACTTCTTCCTTATATCTAACCTAAAGTTCCCCTGTTTAAGTTTAAAGCCATTACCCCTTGTCCTACCACTACAGTCCCTAAAGAAGAGTCCCTCCCCAGCATCCTTGTAGACCCCCTTCAGATACTGGAAGGCTGCTGTGAGGTCTCCATGCAGTCTTCTCTTCTCCAGGCTGAACAGCCCCAATTTTCTCAGCCTGTCTTCATACGGGAGGTGCTTCAGTCCTCTTATCATCCTCGTGGCCCTCCTCTGGACTTGCTCCAGCAGCTCCATGTCCTTTTTATGTTGAGGACACCAGAACTGTACACAATACTCCAAGTGAGATCATCAAAGCTAACTACTTCATGTTGCCATAATAAAGCATTTCAGGGAGTGGATTATTTTTCCCGGAGTAAATGTAATCCTTATGACAGCTGTTTGCTTCATGGTTTGTACTTCGGTGCAAAAGAACACTTCTGACTATACCTTTTGCCACAGTGCCTTACTGAAATGACTGACACCAGAGAGACTGGCTTCCAGGATAAAGGTCAGAGTCTGCCTCTATGGAGGTTGCAGTCTTTTTAGAGACAAGCTGACCTTCATGCCTATGGACTCTTATGAAACACAAGCATCCAGAATACACATCTTTGTAGTAGAAGGGCTATGAAAGCCTTACAATTACTGTCTACAAGACTGAGAGAAAAACTTCCTTTTTTTCCTTTGCATGTGCTTGCTCCTTGTCCTGTCTGTGATTCAGCTTGCCCTGTGTGCTGGCAGGAGAGTGATCTTGAACAATTTTCTTTATGTTAGATATTTGACCTCATCAATGAAAGTCCTTTTGTGGCTCACAAGCAGGAGAATCTCACATCTTGCATGTGCATGCCAGCATGGATGATGATAGCAGAAGCAATATCCTATTCAGGGCTTGAGAAACCTGTGCCAGGAGTGCTTTAAAGCTCTGTCATGTTACCATCTCTAAAATGATATATTTTACAGTTGCCAAGATTGTTTTGCTGGGTTTTTTAAAGCATTTTTAAAGACCCTTCACATGTGTCTTAGTGTGCCGAACCTAAAGAATGTGAATGTGTCCCTCACTGAGAAGAGCAAAAGCTGAATAACTTGCAGTATTTGAAGTTATATTATACAGCTGTTTGCTGGGCAAAAGTGTGACTGTTTGAACTGAAAATATTGTGACAGATTGGAATGTATCTTTTTAAATTTTAAGTCCCTCTTCTCAGTGACGTTTCTTTTGAGGGACTTCATGCTTTATGGCACTGACCCACTGTACATTAGGTCATTGCTCTTGTAGTCAGAGCTGAACATCTGGTGAGGAAACATGTTTGAAAAGCTGTTGGAGAATGATCTGCAACTAATCTTTCTTACTGCTTCTCATTCCTGGAAATGGGAAGAGAAGCTGAGCTGCACACAGGATGAGTTTGTGTAACTGTCTGACGGCCCAGTTGGGGTTGGGGCACAAATTTCAGGAGTGAAATGCTTGGTCTGTCTGGTTTTTCTCGTCAAAAGAGATGTGGAATAGAGAGGCTAAATGGCAACATAATCCAGAAGTAGGACAGTTTCAGTCATTATTCAGGCTTAGGTTTAGAGGACACTGGAGAGCATAGCAGGACGGGTCAGTCAGAACAGAGCAGTAGCTGTTCAAAAGCAGGCCTGGTCAAGGCTGCTGTGAGAATAATGAAGAAAAAGCTGTTCCTGCAAGAGTCAGAGTAACCTTAAGTAGTACTTTATGCACAAATAAGGAGAGGAGATTGATTTTGGAATAGTTTTAATACTTAAGGAACAGTAAAATCAATTGTAGAGGATCAGAAAACATACTATCTGTGTGGTGCCAGAGGCTGAACTGTGCAGTGGGAATGAGACTGTTGAATTTGCTCTGTAATTTGGATTTTACATTTTTGCAGTAGCAGAGCGGCACTGCTGGTTACATTTGTTCAGTGGGTATGTGTCTGTTAGACAGTGATACCATACATTGAGAGGGACTGTTATGACTCGGTGTGAAGTACGTTGGCTCAGGGATCTCCTGTTCATATTACGAGTCTTGTGCACACAAGCAGGAGTACAGTGGCTATCATGTTGCGGTCCATCACACTTGTGCACAGTGGTCCATCACGCTTGTGTACAGTGTTCAATGTGTACAATGGTTCTCTGCACAACGAGTGCAGGCAGCCTTGGGAAGTGGTTAGCCGCCATCTAAAGTGGTCCTTTGGGTCAAATCTGTCACTGTCACTTTGCCTGCTCCATACTATTCTTTACCCTCACATGGTTAAAAATGAAAACCCCTTCATTCTTTATTCCACAACAGCTGTGGGTGTATGTTTGAAGGTCTTAATTCATACTCAGTGCTATTTCTATTAATTCAGGCCTGTATATAGTGAACAGAAGTTTTTTCTGTGGTTATAGAGGATAAGAAGATAGTGGCAGCTCTTTTGTGGTACTCATTTTCTGCTTTGGTGGTCTCGCTCAGAAATGGCTATCGAGTCCTGTCACTTCGTTGTAATATTTTCTTCAACAAGGGCTCTGAAGAGGCAGGACCCATTTGCCTGGGAGCTGAACCAGAGCATTGCCAGCGGTCACTGAGTGAGACTGAGAGATGTGATCAGGAGATGTGATGATGGTCAGTGGCTGCACCCAGTCACACAGTTAAGGCTATGAATGCACTCCGGGGTCCAGCCCTCTGCAAGATGGCCAGGTGGCTGGCTGTCCATGTGTCTGTCCAGGGAGGTTACTGCACAACCCTCTGGGAACATTCTGTGCAGTGATCATGCCTTGGGTCCCCCTACCTGGTCCTGAGCAGTGTGGTCTTGTTCATACAGTCCTAAGCAGATTATTCTCCAAATACCTTCATTATCTTTAAAAATATGAGTTATGTCCTTTACGTGCTTATAATACCTTGTGCTGGATGCTATTAATAACACGCAGTTATTGGACAAGGCCAATAAGATTGGCCAAGCCAAGGTTTCTGGTAAAAGCAGTAAAATGTATTAAGCCAAACATCTGTAGCAAACCCAAACCTAGTATATGCAAAAGTAGCTCAGAGGCCAGCGTTACAAAGTAAAGCCCTCAGAGGATTAAACAAGCAAATCATTTTGCAGAGGGTAATTCTACAAAGCTAAGGGTCAGCATCGCCACCTAGCTTGAAGACTTTCTTAAAACTTTAGTAACTGGAGTTCACATAACGAAAGGCAACAGGGACAACGTGAGAATAACAATTTTATGATAACGTTTTATGGTATTGCATGGTTTAAAAAACAAAACAAAACAAAACAGACAAACCTTATCAGAATCCTCCTCTGTCTGCTGCTTGGGACAAATTGGAACATTATCAGGCTATTGAATTCTTAGGACTTTACCAGTGGTTCCTGATTCACAGCTTGCAGATCAAGTTAAGTGCCAAGCTCCAGTTAGGCGCCAGCTCTCTCATCTGAAGACCTCCTCTAATTACTTGTAATAGATACTCTGTGCTATTTTGCTGAAGATCTGATTTCTGTCCCTTGTCTTTGGACTCATGTCTTTAATTTTTCAAATACAGTGTGGCAGTGATATACAAACCTTGGGTAGGTAAGTCCACTGTCTGGCAGCTTTTGCATAGTGCCAGTGAGCACACTCCTGTTTTTTGCCTCTTGCAGAGGATGTCTGGAAGGCTTGTCTCAAGGCAGTCCAGTGGACCATGAGATACTTGGCCTGCACTTTTTCTCCTATATTTGGCCACTTCTGATTGCTATTTTGGGGTTTGAGTTGAAAAATGTGTATCTTGAATTCATTAAAAATTGAGGGTTGTAATGATCTGGTGAGAGTTGTTAGGCTTTTGAAAATGATGACTTTAGAACGATCTTTGCTTTCAAAGCACATATAGATCTGTTAAAAAGCCAAGAACAGTGGAAGGAGAGGAGTTCCCTCCTCAACCTTTTATTATATCCCTTGTGTGGTAGAACGGCCAGACCTGTAGATGTGTCCACTGTCGTCGTGCTGCATATGCCCATAGACACTCCTCAATGTTTCAGCATGGTTTCATAGGAAGAGAGGCTTCTACCTGTATATTAAAGGTTTGTACAAATATGCGTAATACAAAAGTGCTGTTCAGGTGTGGATGGAAGTTTTCACAGTTAAAAAAGTGCCCATGTTGTGTCCAGGGCCTGGAGTTGTAACACTTCTCAAGACTTTTCAGATCAAAGCCATGTATTTAATTTTTAATGGCTTTGTCATTTGCTCAACACACTGGAGCCATCTTATATCACAGTACCACCGATTTGAAACATAAAAATTACCTATATATATACAGTTCAGGCCTTATGTACTCTAAATAAGTACTGTCATGACAGAAACTCTGACCACTGCTTGAAGTCTTATCTGGCTCCTGACCTGGTGGTCTCTTAGACCAATGATTAACTTTGTGTTATCTGAACAAGTAGGGTGAAGCGCAGGTGTATTTTATCAAAGTACTTTTTTAAACAGTGAGAGACTTGTGTGTTTATTTATTAAGTCATTTAGAGTCTTGAAATTCAGCAGTGATTTTGAGCTGTGTAGGACCTAACAGATGAAGAACAGAGCTTATTTATTTAAGGCTGTATTTGAAACATAAATGAAAAGAGAAAACCTTTTTTTGTTTTTCAATCAAATGGGAAAGAAGAGGCTGGCGGAGGGAGGGATGGAAGAAGTGTTACTGGTGTTCATGCCCAGTGTATTGCGGCAAGGCCCACGCGGTGGCAGCAAAGGATACATTTTAACGGTAAAAAAGCTAAATCCAGATGGAAGTGTTCAGCGATTGTTTGTATTTTTTCCTGGATTTTTCTGTTCCACAAGCAAATCCACAACCCTTAGTTTATCGTGTCTGGAATTCTGGGTCTTGAACTGTCCTTGGTGTGTCCCACATTTTTATTGCTTATATGTGACTTTTCTATGTTTAACATACTAATCTAAGTCACTACCTACATGTATTAAAGATTTTTCTTGTTTAATTGCTTTTAAGAGAAAAATATATTTTCTAAAGGAAATCCATTCACTCCTTTGGGGTCCTGTGCTCTGATATTTGAAATGACAGCACAGTGTTGTTATTTTTCACATGATATCCAAAAATCTGAGTTGTGACTGCTTGTCTCACAAATGTCAGTTGTCTTGTCTTAGATGAAGTGATTTTCAATTGACCAGAAGATGTTCGGGTGCATCATTATTTAACCTTGTAAAGTGTCATTAAAATTGTAGACATAAGCCATTTTCTCTTTTGATGCTAATTGTCATATTACTATAGCAATCAAACAAGTTCTTGTGATTTTCTTCTTTGAGTGCTGAATGTGTCAGGAGAGGGTTTGGCATGAATTTATTACCTGTGCTGTCAAAGGGTTTCAGTTATTCTTATAAAGCTCTAGGAGACAGTACATCCTTTTGGTGTACTTTTGTTATTGCTCATTTCTTTCACAGAAGTGTGAAATTACAACAGTTTGCATTAATAGCAGAAATTCCTCAGGAATATAAAATATTCCTTAATTAATTTTAATTAAGCTTCATTTTAAAGAGGATTCTGTTTAAGTGATTTAGTGAATTGGGAACTGATTACAATTTACAGTTGACAAATGCATATAAAGAGGGTTTGCATTTCATTTAACAAGCTGAAACAAGGAAACACATTCATTTTTAAAAACTGCAATAATAGGTTTCTATTAAATACTTTACCTCTACCCAAATTAGTTACTGTTCATTTTCCTTTTTCCCCAGTTGCAGCTACATACAGATTACTGTGTCCCTAGAAGTGTGTATTTACTGAAAGCTTTAAACCACATCTTATTCAGGATTCTGCGGTTGAGTTAGTTTGATTACTTTTTAATGAGTGAAGGATTAGTCATCATTAGCATAACTTTTAGAGCAAGTTTTAGGGACAAACAAGCATGTGTTTTCCTAACCACTGTTACTGTTCTACGGAAGTGCAAGGTCCACAGTGGATCTGTATTAGCCATCCAGACTACCTTCATAGCTGTGTCTACCCAGCCATATGTTTCATGAGCTTTATGTTGACATATCTTTTCTATACATCTGTTTCAGTTATGTATTTATACCATAATCATGCCATAAGGCAAATCCTAAACTGTTGGGGTTTTGTGTTTGTTTGTTTCAAGCTCTCAGCTAGAAAAAAGGGCTTAATATTTGTCCCTGCTCAGTTGGCAAAGATAATTGTGTTATACTGTGAGCTTCAGAAAGTTCGAGCTGGAAGGAAAGGTTCCAAATCCATAAGTCCTCTATTAAATTCTCAAAGACTAATCCTTTGGGACCATTGTGAATCTTTACAAAACAGTATGTGGAAAACAGGGACTCCCCTAGAACACGTGTAGGTTTTAAACAGCATAGGCTGTGACAGGCTTACACTATGTAGACGAATGTTGAAATAGAAGGCTTAGAACAGTTACAAGAAGTATGGATATATGGATATAAAATATTGCTCCAAGAATGCAGAAGATTGCATTAAGTGCTTTTCATGTGAGGCTTTTTTAACGGAGGTTGTCATCCCAGCTAGGATCCTAAGGCACACGTGTCTAGTGAGATCATACCAGCGAAAGAAACCATGTTTTCCAAGTCACTGTGATTGGAAAGTCTCTTGAGCCAGCATTAGTATTTGAAAATTGAAGTTTATTTTAAAATGTACAAACTAGTTCAAGGTGTTTGAACCTTTATAGCTAAACATACTCACAGTCATATCACCTGGTGAAAAAATACCCTTGGTTCTATGTGCTAAATCTGCCATATTGCTTCTATTTTTTATAAAGTAGACCTCAGCAAGCTTTTCCCTCTCCTAAGCCAAAAAATGGTAAAGCAAAGAAATTGTTTAGTTTGGGTGCGATTAAAAGATGATGCTTCTGAAATCCCGAACCTTTTAAAGACTAAGAAGTTCATTCCCCAAACCACACTTCATGTGCAGACAGAGAATAAAGTAGGCCTTGCACATCACAAAACAGCCAGCATAGAATGGTCATAGATCTCAGGGTGGGCAATTGTAGACAGGATACCAAAGAGCTCCCTTATCCATAAAGACATTCCAGGCATACCTTGTGGTCAGCAGGATCAAAGGCTGCCAAAAAACCTATGTCATAGTTGGAGGTCTGTTGTCATGAAGTATCCATAAACCAGGTTGCTCAGTTTGAGAGCAATGTTAATCACTTTGAAAGAACAACTGAAATTAATGGGAGTTTGTGGAGAAAATCAAACTGTAAAGGGAAAAAAAAAAAGATAAAATATCCTAGCCAAACCATTTTCCTGTAAACTCTTTTAGGTAGCTTAGGAGCAAAGGCCAAACCACAGAGATTTAAGTGACACAAAGTGCTTTGTCAAGACATAGTCAGAGTGCTACAACTATTAGTTCTCACCTAAACATTTACAAGTACCTGAGACTAATTCAGGCAGCACACATGACAAGGACTTACTCCCAGGCTGCATCTCAGGTAATTGTAAATGTTAAGGTAAGAACTATAGTTATAGCACTGATGTAAAATCCCCTTTCTCTAAGAGCTTTTTTCTATTGCTAAAATTAATGACTGGTTTTAGGAAGGTTGTCACTGATCAGAGATGCCAGAGGGAAGAATTGTAAGTGCTGAACACAGACAGACCTCTTAGCTAAGAGCAGCAAATACAAAGGATGCTGGAGGCTGCGATGGGAAAAGCATGTGAGAGACAAAGGCATGTGCAGCACCAAAGGGGGTCGAGCTCCAGCCCTGGGCTGGACAGAGGAGCAAGTGGCCCTGTGGCTGTAACGCAGCTGTCCTGTGGTGTTGCCATGGTGACACTGATGTGATTTTGGGAATGTCTTAGGGCTATATAGACCATTTCCCCTTTCCTACTTGCAAATAAGTATCTTTTCCAGTGCTAGGGATAACTGACTAGATAAATTGATCATGGCATAATGTAGTTAAACCTTATGAAAAAGCCAGTTTATGGTGCTAATACATATTTTGTATTTGCATCTTGAAATGTTATGCTTGTTTAAAGTGAAAAAATTCTACAATTTTAAAAATTCAAAATGTCAATTAATATGCATGTATTCACATGAAACTGTATATAAAGCATTCACAAAGGAACTTGTTCATTTTTTGATGATATAGCAAAGTTGGCCATTTTTTAAGTGTTTTTGTTCACATCACAAATACAGTAACAAGGCATATTTTTCCTCTGCCCGTTCGTGGGCATTTACTGACATCTGTTTTTCTTTCTTGAAGGCACAGATAATGGTTACAACATAACTTTTTTTATTTCACACCACTCTGGATTGAATTGACATGTAGACACTGAGAGTATTTTCCCTTAATCAGACTTTGACATTGCCACAGTGGCATTGTCCATTTAACATTATGTGAAAATACTCTGTTCTGTCAGTCCTTTTGCCAGTTCAGGAACCAGAAAATTGCAATTGCTACTGCCTACGTGTCTTGCTTTCTTTGCCTATGACACACATATGCTTTTCTCTAACCCAGATTATCAAGTTTCAAAGGGAAAAATAACCTGGGCTAAAATTAGTGGGTTACCCTGTGTTTGCATCTTGTAATGTCTATTGCTAATTATGATGTAGGAGGCTGGAAGTCCAAAGACACTTCCGGAGGCCTCTTAGGATACAGGCCTGTCAGGATGATCTGAACAGTGTAGTACCTTCTTGTTTAGGAAATCGGGTCCTCAGGTCATCTCCTCTCACCATGAACTAGGAAATCTGTAAAGCTGCAATCTGGACTACTAAATTTTTTTCCTTTGCCAGGGATGAAACTAGAAGTGGAGCTTATCTTCTGCAGGGCAGCCTGAGTGGAACTGCTGCCAGTTTCCACTAGCTGAGGAGCTGGTCTGTTACTGTCTTGCTTTTAGCTCATTGGAGGGCATGGAGGACATTTGGATAAACATAAGCACTTCCACAAAAAGCAGGGTTTTTTTTAAGAAGGAAAATGCTTCCTGGCACTTTTCATCCTTCTTCATTTTGGCTGAAAACCCTGAAGATACCAAGTACCTGGAATGGAAAAACATGTAGCACAGCTGCCACCCTCGTGAGACATTTGCTTGCTCTAGGTGCTGCGGCTGTATTCTCTTTTTTTATCATCCTAACAGAAGTGGGGAGCAGAGAGCCCACCTGCCCCTAACATATCTGCCAGTAACGAGGTAGGTGGTAGCAGCAGATGGGTAGGCAGCCTATTCCCCAGCCTTGTTATGCTGCTGGAGTGGAGGGCGCAGTTGTGATTGAGACTGCTGAACATGAAAGCCATGGCAGAGAAGAGAAAGAAATTGGAAAGTGCAGGAAGAAATTTTGCAGGCACTCGCTTTTCTCTGGCAGCAGCAGTACCAGCAGCTGTGACTCAAGACATATTTGGCCCATGTTGTGGTTCAGCTCCCACAGGGTAACACCTGGGATAATAGTCTCTTGTAGTGCCCTTCTGATGGCCCTGGGTGCGTTTAATGCCTTACATTTGAATGTGACTACTTGTGTGAATGAAACGGAGCACTTGAGGCCAAATTATGTCCCTAATGCTGGTGGTTAAACTGCTTTTGCTAGAGAGAGCAATCTAAATTATCTCTGTTCTTCATCATTTAGTAGAATGGAGAAAATGGAAGAAAATGGAAGACCAGGCTTACTTTCAGAGAAACTGTGACTTCAATTTATTTAAGCATTTATGAGTGCAGTCACCTCCAAAAGTGCATGCATTTGTAACACGTATTTTGTTGTCATCTTGAAAAATCACTGCAAAGCCATTTTTATAGAAATCTCTGAGCTTAGCAACTGATCATACAGTTTTTCCCGTTGCTTTATCCAATGTTATAACTGTCAAACACCCTAAAACTGCAACTGTAACAAAAATGAGTTGTCAATTTAAAAAATATTTACCTGCATTTTTCAGCAGTGGCGTGTGTTTTAGGTCTGTTTAAAGAGAATCTGTAAGTGTGATGTAAGTTAAACTGTGCTTTAATGATTAACCCACAGGGTTACTGCTGTGTTTTTAAAAGAGGGTATCTGGCTCATAGGTGACATCTGTTCATTAATATGTTCATACCTCTACAAATCAGCAAATTAAGAGACGTGCTTGTACATGTGAACTTGAATTTTACATTTGATGTAAAAATTGACCTTTTTTTAATTTTGTGTGTGTGTAATCCAGGAATTTTGTATTTTTGATCAAAATTTTATGATTTTTTCACCCAAAGTAGAGTTTTGTAATTTTGGCTGTGAACAGTTTTTGAATTTTTAGAAAAAACAGGTATATTCCAGTAAAAGAAAAATGGTTAAAAATCTACGTCTTTGATGCACACCTTTTGATCTCCTTAGATGTCATGGAGAGATTGGAAATACTCAGTTTACCAGACAGTAAAGGGCACAAATTAAGGTGGTAAAGCAATGCTGCGTCTCATTCCTGTTACTTGCATTATTTTAATTGATGGTTACCTGAATTAGTGTAAAATAAAAATAGAAGTATTTTTACTATTGACTTGGACTCAAATCCTTAGTCTTCTCTAAGCAATACTCATAATATGAAGAAACATTCATCCCTAGTCCTCAGCAGGTCAGCAGGAAAAAAGACAGTAAATTTGGGAAGGGAAGAGAATTTTTCAAGAATTGATAAAGGAAATTTAGTCTAAAAAATATACTGATGAGATTAAAAGCATTCTTGCTTTATTTAATTTCTTTTTTTTTTTTTGGTTGAATACTCAGATATATTTACTGTTTCTTCTCTCTGTGAATCGTCGTGCCAAATCTTGAGTTCTTTAGTCAGAATACCATTGGATAATCCAGCATTCTTGCTTGCCAAGAGCTGTACCACCCAACTTTCTTTTCCTAGTAAATAACAGAGGATGTCTTAGAATTTCTTCAGGCTTCTTCAGAGAAATACATTTTAAGCCTTTTTCCCACTGCACTCCTTTACAGGTTTTGAAGTGAGTGTTTTTATTTGCTGGGCAACAACAATGTGCAAAGTTTTACCTTTATTTATTTTGTGCCAGAACTGTATGTTGTATAGTTTCATCACCCAAAGTAACTTTATGCTTGAATAAGCAGCCAAAACAGCAGTTGCAGCAAATTGGCGCAGTTATTATTTTGAATAAAACACTGAACGCTTGCTGTAAAAATTAACAATCAGTCCAAAATTCTTCCAGAATTGGAAGATCAATTTGAATAATGCACAAATAACTACCTGTAAAGATGGCAGAAAAAAATAGAAATTAAGGAAAAGAAATCACAGAATTATAGAATCATAGAATGGTTTGGG
>NW_009909655.1:0-16737 GCF_000696875.1 Nestor notabilis | reverse complement strand
GGGGGCCGCCGCAGCTTCTTGGTCCTTCGTACCGGTTGCAAAGCTGGGGCGAACCCGGCATCGCGGGCACCGCGGGCGTTGTTGTACTGTGTGCTGGCAGTCCCTGGAGCTAGCTGTACCCAGCTGTGAGCCTAGGGAGCCTCAGCCCCTATTCTTAGGCTTCTTTAAAGTTCATTCTGCTCCCTTTGGCTATGTCATTGTTATTTTCTGGCTTCCCATCGCAATGACTAATCTTTTTTCCTGGTTTTTCATTCGAAATGGGCTGAATTATGAGGCACGCTTGAATGTTTGCAAAAACTGTGAGTGTCCTGGCAAGCGCAGGGTGTAAATCTGTATGTGTTTTACACCGTTGTTTAAACAGGAGTTCGTTGTGCTCTATTGGATCCCTAAAGGTATTCCCTATTTACACAGAAAACCCCTTTAATTTACATCTAAGATGTGATGCAGCTGAGACTGTTCTCTTTTATATCCACTATTTGGCAATGAATGTTTTTAAGTATTTAAAACAAAATGCTTGATGGGATCTGTTGAACTTTGATTGTGTGTATACTGTGCTGATGGATTGATAGCATTTTTCTATCTGATTTTAAAGTGTCCTGGCTTGTGAAGATAAACATGGAAATAGTGCTGAGATGTCCAGGTCATTGCTGTTTCATGGATGTGTATGTTATGTATGTGTTTATTTATATTAATTCAGCCTTGATAAGACAAAGGTTCAGGGAAACCAGGTGAGGATGTCAAAATGTGTATTGAACCCAGAATTATTCAATGGTCTTTTAAGGACTCATGGGTGACAGGTAGGAGGGCTGTGGGTGACCAGCAGCTTTGCTGTTGTACATATTCACACTTGTGATTGTTGTATCGAAGTTCATGATGACTGAAAGTCTTAACAGAGCATTGCAAAAGCTATCTGTGATAGAAGCAACACCATCTCAAGAAAATAGTGTGTTTCAAAGCAATAGAAAACTGCCAATTCTGGCATTTGGCCTCAATAGAAGACAGGTATCCAGTTATCCCCTCTGGCAATGTTTCTGGCTGGTACACCTGGGAAGCTTGCCATTTACACTTGGGGCCCACATAGCTTCTCCTTGCCTGCTCTGCTCTCAGTGGTAGGTATCACCCTGTCTCCCCTAAGTGCATCTTCTACAATGTCTCCACATAAGGTGAAACCTGATGTGGCTCATCCCGACTTGCTGATCCTTTCTTGGGAACCTGCTCATCACTGGCAAGTGATGAGGATACAGCCTGCCTTCCTGCCTCTCAGGCCTGCAGTCTTAATTCCTCTTGCATTCAACCCTTGCCTGAGTATCTTTGCTTTCCATAAGGGAATTGTTTAAGGTTCATCAGCTTTGACAGTGCCTGTTACTATAAGTGTCAGGTCTTGGTTTAGTGGATAACATCATTTATTAGGACAACCTTTGGGAAAACAGACCAACTTTTGGATACATAAGCCTGAAGTTTTGAAACGGAAGAGCTGGTATTCCTGAAAATGTGTATGTTTTCCCGAAGGCATATGTAATAAAATATACTATGTCTTCCTACAAACTTGGACTTGCTTCTATTATGTTGTATGTTGTGAATAGTTTCCATATTCTATGCAGCCTCCTCCCATGTCATTCTGGAAATGTGTTTTCGTGTTACGGTGGTGAGTAGCATGAAGTAGAATCCCTAACAGTAAGCAAAACGACAGTGTTCTCAGGGAGGGGGAATGTGGACTTGTAAATCTGTTTCTATGTGGCTACTTAAGGACTCCTGCTCTAGAGAAGTACAATATAGGATGGGAGAATAGTTCACATAATGGACCCATCATCTTAGATATTTGCAGGAAAGCAGCTTTATAAGAAGCTTTATGGTTTGAGTACAGATGGTACAGCTGGATACAACTCCAGCTGGTTTTGGTCAGACTTGCTGGTATCTGGTGAATAATCTTCAACAGAATTATTTCTGTAAATGACCAGTTTAAGTATTTTGAACAAAATTCTGTTTTTTCCTGTTGTCAGCAGGTTTGATAGCTCAGCAAACGGTATCTCTCTACCTCAAGTCCTTTCCATAGCAACAGACTTTTACATCAGAGTCCTTGGTGACTTCATTGTGGTTTCATATGCGTAAAGAACATTACACACCAGATGTAGTTCCTGTTCAGACTCCTTTGTTTGGCAGCTTAAGTTTGACGAAGATAAATGTATGAAGACGGGATCAATAAAAATGTAGATATGTGAGTTAGGATTAAAATATATACTTAAATATCTTTCTTTGAATGGACTCCTTAGGTGAAAATGAATGTTATGTGAATTGATTAATATCTAGATAATAATCCATTATATTAAAATGTTTTATTTTTATTACAGAAGATACTTACATTTAATTACACATAAAGTCCAAGAATAGAGAAACAAGCTGTAAAGGCAGGAAATAAAGGAAATCATGTTCATTATAGTTAATATTCAGCATATAGGGAATGCAATTCTTCATCACATGCTGTGAGTAGTTGAGACCTGGACTTCCTCACCAATCAGCAGAGCCAGGTTGGTGCATTGGATCAAGCCCTTCTAATTTGGAAGAACTCTGAATCCAAGTCTAGTTTATTAGTTCATGGCTTGTGCTCAGCTGTGATACTCTAAGTGTCTCAGTTGTGGTACTGTGAGGGTCTCAGTTGTGGTGGCCTCGTGTTTTTGTGTGCAGGGGACAGCTTTCAGACCCTTTCCTTTCACCAGTGCTACTCCACACAGGACAGATACAGCTGCAGCCCTGAAAATCATGAGATACAGGTATATTCTCTGCTAGTTTTATCTTCCAATGGGTAGGAGGTAGTATATAGGGAATCCTGGAAACAATTGTGTTTGTGCATATGTATTTAGAAGAGTCTGTACTACCCTCTCTGTATGGAAACTGCTGCTAGCCCACTCCTTTCCAGTGATAAATTAGGTCACAATTCTACTGGATGTCTGTAGCGCAGATGGAAAAACTATTCAGACAATGCAGGGACTCTGGACAGAGACTTGAGTCATTGACTTCTTTGCATGTCACTTAATTATTGCTTAACACACAGGCATTGCACAAATCTTCCTCGTGAGGTGTGTAGTCAAAGGCAAGCAGTTTACCCATTTCTGTGCCAGAATATATTGCTTCATTTGGTTGATGTGTATAGAACTAGACTAAATTTCATATTTAATAATGTGTGTGTCTCTGCAACTTGACAGATGAGGCATTTTACTCCTACTTCTATCTGTCAAATTAAATGAAGTCTTTCAAAGACTTCATTTTGTCTGTATAAATATCTTAAAAGTCTGATGCCATTACACACCACTACCTAATCTGAGAAGTTCTCAGGCTATAATGCTGCAGAAGATGCAGCATCAGGTTAGTTTCCCTTCACACAATTTGTTCACAGAATATTGAATCACAATAAAAGCAGAAGACAAAATAAGGACTTAGGAAAGATACGAACAGTAATAAAATGCAAAGACTGTGGAATAGAGTCATCAGTTTTTCAGCCCAAAGTAGCCAATGGATCTGGATGCCAGATACAAATATACTGCCCAACTCAGACCTTAAAATTGGTGAGATGGCTAGAAAAAGTGGAGGGGTCTTGTCACCAAGACATCAAGGAGAGTTTTATACCTGGTAAGAGACCTACACTTTCTCCAATTTGTAGATTTGACTGCTGACCTTGACAGCTTTGATTAAACTAGTTCACATTGGAAGTAACTACCAAAACTAACAGCATCCATCTAGTGCAAACAAAGCTGAGCTCGTGTGTGTATGTGTGTGTCTCTGTGTGTGCGTGTGTATAAATTGTACCCAAGTGAGTTACAAGTCCCTTTCAGTTTCCCATAATGTTCTTTGAAGACAGTTGGCAAGAAATTGTCAATTGTATGTCACTGATTGCTCAGCTCATCAGATAAATTCTCAGGGAGATTGTATCAGACAGTGGAGAGATCCTTTAATGCACACCTTAAGGGAAGTAGATGTGAACTCATGAACCAACAGGTTTGCCTGTGTCTTTAACTCACAGGGCAGTATTTACAACAGACAATGCAGAGTATGAGATCAGAACATTTTTTGCAGGGAAGCTTCAGCAGCAGGATAATTCGTGATGTGTTTTAGTGTATTTCTCTCTTTTTTTCTCCGCTATGTCTGCTTTTGCAGTGAAGTTTTATGTTTTAAAGCGACTCTCAAGTGCTTGTTTTAATGAAATTGATCATAGTGACTACAAAAATGTGATACTTATTCTTTTAATAAACAAGAAAGGAACTTAAATGACAAATACTTCTCATGACAGCAGAGCTCTTTTCTCCTTAAACAGATTTTAGTGTCAGCTCACACTTGCAAACGGTGTGTTTTATCATTGCCCATCCTATAAGGGTATAATAGCAAGTCCAGCATTAAGTTATTACTGAACCTAGAAGGTATTGAAAAGCCTTGGTTTTCTTTTTGAATTGCTATGGGAGTTATTCTCATGAATAATGATGAAACCAATAATGTTGCAGCCAGCCTCTTGGTTTTGCTTCAAAGTCCTCGATCTTAGTGCCAGTCCCTTTAAATAAGCCTACTTAACTGGAAAGCAAAAATGGGAGGCCAAAGTGGAGTTTGGAGATATCTAGGGCTGCAGCATGGTTCCTGCAAAACTGGCTTTCTTCTCAGCAAAAGACACAGAGAAGAACTTGTAAAATGCAGCTTGTGCTCAGCAGCTGTTTCTTTCTTCACCCACGCCGGTGCTTAAGAAGGAGAATGATTATTGTTCTTTCTGGTCATCCTTCCCCACCCCATCACAGCTTCTAGCTTGTTGAAAGCATCTTTACAAGTTTGTTCTTCAATTTGCAAGTTGGCTGTTTCTTGTTGATTTGGCTGTGAGCAAATGGGGCTGGTATTGGTAAAATGCACCCCAGCCTCCCTGGTTTTGAGTCTTTAACTGGTGAGAACAGACCAGAATTGTCCTGATGTCTGGTCAGTGCCACCAGCTTTCACAGTGTTGTAAATAGGAGCTCTGAAACTTCTAATTGAATTGTTTGCTTTCCTTTTTTCTTTTCTGGAATGAATATTGAAACTGAAGAAGGCTTTTCTCTGCTTCACATTCTCAGGGAAGGTTCTTTTTGACACTGATCACTGAGTAGATGGGTAAAACCCTGCTTCCTCTATATATCTAGATAAGAGGTGAAATATTTCAACAAGCTGCATAAGAAGATGTTGGGTCCCCTTTAAGCAATTGTTGAGTGGGAAGTGTTAGTCTACTAATGTGAAGACACAACAGATAATCAACATGGGTTTTTTCGGTACAGAGGAAGGATATTTTCATTACCGGCCTCCCAAGAGCTTGTTCCTGTTTTGGTTTCTCATTTAAATAATACTTTTAAAGTACTTCTCTAAATGTGTGTCATTTATACATGGAGCAATTTCTTCAGACTGCAGAAAACTGAGCTGTGACACATACCTTTTAAGCAGCATCTTTCTGATCTAGCAGGAAACTCCTACGCTTGTATGACCTAACATTAGCCTTTTTCTTCTGAGTGAGTCTGTTTTTCCTTTGAAAACAGATGGCAGGTCCTCAAATATTTTAACACTTGTTCATTCAAGTCATTGAGGTGTGCTGATTGGTGTGTGCTGAAAAATTAGATATACTGTATTTCATGACTGTTTCTTATGCATTTGACCTGCCATATGAGGTAGGGTTTTTAATTTAATTTAAGTCTTGTAGCCAGTTGTTCCTTTTCAGAAGCAGCACTGCAGGTTTTGGAGACATCTTTTTCAAAGCATCAAGGTCTTTCTCATTCAGAAAGGAATCACAAAGTGTCTGGAATAATAAAAGCCTTTTTTATCTTTCCTTTAGTGAAACAGTTCTAATAGTACAAGTTCTTTGACTGAAGGGATGGGTTATCTTGCCGGGATATTGCATGGGTGTAAGTGATAATGAACAAAAGCACAATAAAGAATTGAACTTAGTGTCCTTTGCACGCATTGATGAAACCATAGACGTTTCTTCAAGTACTGCAGTAGTGCCAGGTCCACAGCTCCCTCTTCCACCACCTCAAAAGGCCTGAGGGAATTAATAAGTAGCAAAGCCAACCTCCTAGTTTTCACCTCTAAATGTTTACAGGGGGTAGACCTACTAAGTAAGAAGGGTATCATTTTTAACATAACCACTTTGCAGAAAATGCTTCTCCCTACAAACCCGCAAGTAAGAATTCAGGTTTCAATGATGTTTTGGTGAAGGCTGTTTGAATCATGGAAACAGTGAAGAGGTACTAAGCCCTTGGGTTCAGGGGATGCCGTAGTGGTCAGGTGAGATGCTAATCCCATAGTTCCATTGCATTTGAACATAAAACTTGGAGAGATCACTTTGTGACAAGAGGAACCTCTAAATGGTCTCAAGTAGCTTATAAGCTCTGCGTTCTCCTGCAGCTTTTTGGCATCTGATGCTTTCTGTTCCATCAAGCCTACATCAGTGCCTTGGAAAGGAAAAGGCTTATAATTGCACTGATCTTTTAGTGTTTTTCTTTTTTAGATCTCTATCTGAGGGTCAGAATGCAGAATGCACTTGTGACTCATGATTTTCCATTAACTTCTCCTAGGACTATTCACTGCCTTATACACCACAGTCTGCACAATGCAAAGATCCCAGCACTGAATTCTATGAAGAACTACTTAATAAATGTTGCAGCCAGTGCCCTCCAGGTAGGTTTAATTCAAACTATTACTTTGCACAGCCAAATTCAGTCAGTTTTCAGATGAGCATAGGGCATTTTCATTATTAATATGTCTGAAGAGCATTGGATTTTTTGCTGTTGCAATGCATTCTAGCTGGAAGACAGTAGAATGGTGTGACTCTTGAGAGATCTGTAGAAAAGCCACATTGTTCATCAAAACTGGAACTCTCTTATCAGGTTAACCTGGCTGGGGCTTATCGAGAGGTAGGCTGCTGAGCTCTTGTGAGCACCGCTTTGCATGGTGTTTTGAGCAAAGTGTATTTAAGTCAACACTGGGGGGGAGCAACAGCTCACTATGGAATTACAGAAATCAGACAACACATGTCAGATCCGAGTCCACTACCAACAAATATATTGTAAAACAGGGCATAAGGTAGAGTTTAGTTACTGTATTCTGATAGTATCACTTAAATAAGGGGCTTTCCATTGGACAGGTTGATGTATAATTACTCATTAGAGGAGTTTTGTTGTCATTTACTGTAAATCGGACACTGCAGACCACTGTGAGAGGCTGGGTACAAGACTACAGAAACTGCCTGTCTTGAGGTGTCATGCCTTAAACTCCAGTAATAATTATTAGCAATCTTTTGTTAGCAGAAGTTCTTGACTGCAGAAAGGCGGCTGTGTGGGTTTGGCTTTTTTGGGGGTAGAAATGCTATTTGGGTATCTTAATAATAGAGGTTTTGCAACAAGTTGTCATTATATTATTAGATTAAACACAGCAAAAAACTGCTTTTCCCTTCCCTCCCTTCTCCCCCATTACTTGCTGAGCAAACAAAATCTGTCTCAGTAAGTGCTGAGTTCCTGTCAGATTTGGAAATCTAAGAAGGAAATCATGTGCTGAAGCAGCCACAGTTGCTTGAATTAAACTAAAGTGTCTGGATAGATCGGCCCAACTTCCTTTGTTAAAAACACAACAGATGAAAGATGATTATTCATAGGTTAAATCCTTTTCTGTTGTGGTACATACTGGTCAGTCTACTTGTCCTTAATTTTAGTATCTTAGAATAACAAACTGGACAACAAGTTGTAGGAAGTAAAAAAATCTTTGTTATTATGAATTTGAATTTTTCTTTTACTATAATTTATAAAAAATTGAAGCCTAAATCAGTAGCAGGATGTGGGAGGTGGCATTTTAAGCTTCAAATAAGTACATGGAAAAACAAAGTCTTTGGAAATAATTCCTATGGCTCACCTCCAGGGCCTGTTCTTTTGGAGAATAGAGATTCTCCAAGCAGCTCCAAAGATTTTCAGTGTTACTCCTGCTTTCTGTGTGTATTTTCCAGGATGTTTCTGTACAGGATATGAGACATTGACTTTTATTTTCTTCCTCTCTTCAAGCAAGGGGGAAATGGCAAATGAGGTGTTTCCCTTCCTCCAAAATGGATATGTTGGAATTCATATTTTGTTTATTCCCACCACTGCACTGAACTCTGTTGTTGGTGAGAAGCATTGGAGAAACTTTGACAGCTTTAGATTTTGTCTGTAATGCCGGTAGCTTCAGAAACTTGTTGCTTTGATCTATTAGGGCTGACTGAAGAGGTGAAGAAAAAAGAATGAGCTCACACCGCTTTGATAGTGACAAGTGGTGAAGTTCTACTTCAGGTCTGTTTGTGATAATACTTTATTATGCCTTTTTCACTTGCTGCCTGCAGTCTATCAGTAAAGGCTTCACCCAGACACATCATTCCAGCACGTGCCTGACTTTCAGCATGAAACACCATCCTTTGTTTCACCACTGAACACAGCTTCTCTGAGGGTAACAAGTTTGGTTTATGTACTCTGGTAGCTGCAGCTAAGTATATGCTGAGGGGTTTTGTTCAGGATTGAGGCCTCCTTGTTTTGGTCATGCTGGAATTCACTGAACAATGTAGGAAAAGGGACCACACATTAATAACACAAAAACCATCAGAGTTTCCCTGTACATACATGGAGTCCTCCTTGAAATCAGTACTTGCTTGGTATATTATCAGTCTGATAGTGGCAGTGACAGGAAGGGGTTTCCACAGCTAAGAATGAAACTTACCTTAAACAATTCCTAGTAATCTTTTCCAGTGAGATGCTTTCTCTGTGTTAACAGGTCAATATAAGACAGAGAGCTGCAGTTACACTGTGGACACAAAGTGCAGTCCCTGTAGACCTAACACATATACAGAAATCTGGAATCTGTCTCCTCAGTGCTTTGCGTGCTCACCACCCTGCAGGAAAGGTAGGACTGAATTAGCAAAGATGCATTTGGGACTTGAACAGCCTGCTCAAAAAGCAGGCTTGGCTTAGCCTAGTCTTTTCTCCTAAGAAAACTAGGAGGTTTTGTCTATCACTTCTCATGCTTTTGGTACTTTGAAGATCTGAGTAAAAGAAGCAGGGAAAAGTCTTGCAGAGAGCCCTGCATCTTTTTCTTTCCAAGTCCTAAAATGTGATGCCAATCTTATATGCTTGGAAACTAAAGCACTGCATCACTAAAACAGATCCAGATGTCATCAGTAGAGTAACTTCCTGCTTACACTCTTCAGCCAAGGGAGCTTAAGACCAAACTTGTGCTGGGATAAATGGCTAATTCCATTTCCAGCATCCAGTCATGATCTGCATAGACTACAAATCTTAGTGTGGCCCCTAGATCCTGCAGTGATGAACACAAGTAATATAAATGTGCATATTTATGGTTATAATACAATATAATGCAACCGCAGGTACAGAGTTTCAAGTGTGCATTCTCTGCATGCACATTTCTCCTTTCCTAGGGAAAGGAAAGTCTTCTGAAAATGTAGCTGTTGGGGCATATAATGTATTTGTTTCATGATGGTATACTAGCCAGAAGCTATTCTCTTTAAAGCTATGATTTTAAATGTTGCTAATGACATCTTGCTTTATTCTTGTTTCAAACCCAGGATTTGTGCAGAATCAAACATGCACTACATCACAGGACAGAATCTGCAGCTGCCCACCCAATAAGTATTGCATTTCAAAAATATACAAGTACTGCAGAATATGTAAAGTGCATAAAAAATGTAGAAAAGGTTACCGGGTTTCCAGGAGAGGTAATTTAATTCTTTAATTGTTTTACTGTATGAAGAGGATTATTTTTTTGTGTTAATCATATGTCAGTATTTCTGGATCTGTCTCCAACTCAGTAAATGACAGGAATACGGTCTTTTAATTCCCTACAGTTAGTCACTCTTTTTAGTGCAAGCATTATCTTAGCAAGTAGGCAATAACTCAGAGCAACAGTATTCTCAAGAGGCCTGTCCAAAGGGACATGTTGCAATCTATTACTGCTACATATCATAAAGTTCTCTAACCCAACTTAATCTTCCTTCGTTATGCTCTACTGTGTTACTTACTATGTAAGTAACTCAGATTCAAGACTACTTCATTCCTCCTTAAATCCTTGAAACAGGGCTTCAGGTTTTGGTTACAAATGTGCATATTTATGGTTATAATACAATATAATGCAACTGCAGTTACAGTAATGGTGACTCTGTGCTGTCCTGCAGAATTAATCTGGTTTTATTAGATGATGAAATTCACCGCTGATACTATAGCTGTCTCAAGATGATAAATGATATTCAAAGATTATCATTACCATTGGTGGAACACTGAGTATTTTTAAGAACTTAAGAATCATTTGAAAAGGTACAGAAACTCCAACAAAATGGAATAGGTGCTCAGTCTGTCAGGGACTAATGAAAAAGTTCAACTTTGCAGTACCACTTTTTAACCTTTCGGTGGGTTTCTGCGGTTCTTCTCAAAGACTGGCTATCCAGGGGACCACACCAACAGCCGATTAATCTCTGAGTTGTGCTTGGGTTGAGTGTTTCAAATTGATCTCTTTTGTGACAGTTAAAGAATGTATTTTGTGTACTGCCCCTGTATCACTTCCAGGATCTGTATCACAGACCTTGATTATTCATTCCTGATTCTCACTACATGACTAACTGGAGTTTTCCTGTTTGTTTAAAGGGACAGAGAGCACAGACACAGAATGTAAACCTTGTCCTCCTGGCACTTTTTCACATGAGGAATCTTATGACACCAGCTGCATACCACATAAAGTGTAAGCCAGTGTTTCCATCTGATAGCAACCTTAACTGTGCACAGGGTTGCTTTCTTTCCTAACTCTCTTTTTTGCTTTTTGCAGTTGCAAATCAGTGGCTATTCCTGGAAACAGCATAAATGACACTGTTTGCAGGGACTCGGGAACAGCAGTTGCCACAGTTCTACCTAACACTGTTTTCAACCTGCTCCTGACTCAGAGCTCAGCTTCTAACAGACCTGAAATAATTACTCGACCTGTCACTTTAAACTCTGCATCTGACAATTCTCACATCATCGGTGAGCTATTTACTCATCTAAAGTCACTCTGGTCTGCCTAGGAAGCAAGTTTATATTTAGCTCTCTGTTTCTTTTCAAGACCAATTACCTGTACCCAAAAAGAATCTCAGAAGAGCTGAATTAATTCAGTATGACACTGCCTGTAGTGAGTTGCATAATATTTACCTGTGCATCTGTGCTACCCCAGTGCATTCTACAGGCCTTGTAATTCTGGAGATATTCCTAAAAACCCCCACACTAGATTAGACAAGGCATTTCCTGAGATCTGCTACTATGAAGGAGCTCCTAGAAAAGGTCAGATTTCTAGATTCCAGACTGAGGCAAACTTGACTTCATAAAGGTCCTGGTGAGAGGGCTTTGGAGACTTCCAGCAGCCTTTCCTGAGACAGGAATTCCTTACGGCATCCACAACTGTGGCTGTGTTCTCTCCTATCCACAACCTCTCCAGAAGGCATTCAGGAGCATTCTGGGCTGCCTGGTCTTGTATTTAACAAACTGTTGCTAGCCGAGAGAGACCGATTTAGTGATGGAGGCTGAAAGTCTGTCCTCACTTTTCAGGACAGGAAAATTCCACGTTTTGAAGTGATGCAGATTGAAATGAGACCTTGGTATCTGACAACAGAGGCATCAAACCTGAATGTTGGACACACTGATATTTGTACATTTAACTTTTGTAGCCATAGACAGAAAATTGCAAAACTGCTTCTTTCTCATTGGATCCTTTGTCAGATCAACCTGCTAATTTAGCTTTTTCATTTATTTTCAGGATCAGTAGCAGGGCCATTGTTATTGTTCCTGATAATCAGTATTCTGGGGTATTGCTTAGTCTCCAAAAAAAAAGGTAAGATTCATGAAGTGAAAACAGCAGATCTGTAAATATTGGAAGGAGTGTCACTTCATCTCCTACTAATTTAAGGCCTCTGGTTGACTGACATTAATGTCTTAGAAGATGGTAGCTTTCTTTGAAGCTTTTCTCATGGCTGGATATGGATGAAGTATCACTAATGTGGAGATAATTTGATGTCTAACAATGTATGAGTTTATTTTTTTCCTAAAGGGACAAGGTGATGCGTTACAGGTTTCTGTCTCACTAGCTGGCAGCCCATAGCTTCATGAAACCCTGACGAGCTCTGACAGATTCCTCTGTTCCATTGGGTTGAAATTGGCAAAAAGCTTCAACAGAAAAGAGACGAAGAGAAAACTCATACAAGTCAGCTTGAGCACATGAGCTTTGTGGTTACAGGAAAACACAGTTAAAAAAACACTCCAGGAATTCCACACATATTTAAAGTATCTTTATTAAGTTATATGGGGTGAAATTCATCTCAGTACAGGGATACAGTGAGGCAAATGTCCCATTCAGATCTCTCATTCCTCAGATTTTAGATAATTGTCTAAACATAAAACATCTTAGTGGAGCTGGGCAACTGTGCAACAGTTGTACTCCTACTGCAGCTTGTTTAAATATGTTGTACTTCCTCATTCAAATATTAGAAGTTATCAGATGTTATCATTAAGCAGTCATAACTGTACTTTATTAATACCTTTTCCCTCCAACTTCATACTAGAAAAATTATTAATTCATGCAGGGGTCTTCTTTGCTTGCTCATTAAATTTAAACCACTTTACAAAATAAATAAAATACAGCTTTCAACATTTTCAAGCAGTGTGTAATAAATGTACATTTGGAATTTATTCTAGCAGAGGGTATCGCTGAGACTACTTAAGAAAGCAGCTTTTGCAGCTCAACAAATATGGGTGCTAATGAACTGTCCTTCCTCACTTGCAGCCCCTGTATTCTCTCCACCAGCCACAGAAGCAAATTCGGTGAGTGTCGCTTCTTCTTTACATCTTTTCCATCCCTTTAAAAGTTACACAGAAATCATGTAGTCTTATCTAATTACAAGTAGAAGAAAACTGCACAGCAGGAAGACAACTGGAATGAGAAAAGCATGGTTTGGTCCCCAAGCTGGAGCATAAGATGTACCTTAAATAAATGACATAACGTACTATCCTCTTTATGTGAGGCTCTATCAGCAATAAACTATAAGTGTGCTTCGGAAGACCATGACAGGGCCTTTTCTCCCCGTGTAATCCTGTACGTGCCCTCAGGAGACAGGTTCATTTTCCTGAACAACTAATGAGCTGATGTGAATTTTACTCAGTCATCATAAAGCAAATAACAACTATCAGGGGTTCCTTCAGCTGCCCAAGTACTGACCAGTTAGTGTTTTTTAAAAGGATTAATGTTTTGCATTTCTCTGCAAATGTTCCAGCCTTCTTCCCCCACAGAAAAGCAGTGTGACAAAAAAGTAAGAAATACAGGACTGCAAAACTCCAGCAGTTCCAACCACGAGGAACAGCATCTCCTGCAAACTTCTGGGTCCAGCAGCAGCTCCCTGAATTATCCAACTGGATCTGCAAGAGTCAGTGTAATAAGCAACAAGAACAATGAAAAGAAAAAAACAGAAGGATTTCAGCAGCAACATTCAGCTGCAGAAGGATGTAAGTGTCACAGCGGAGTCAGACACAACTCTGCGAGTTCAGGTAAGAATGTATCAGAACGATCTAAAACCACTTGAAATTTGATTATCAGTTATGAGTCTTTTAGCAGAAGTTTAAATAGGATAAAACATCAAACTCATGTTCAGCAGAGTATTTAGTAATTGAGAAGAAAAAGTGATTGTTTTGTCAGCCTCAGGCAGTGAAGAATACGCTTCATGGAGCAAAAGCTGTTTGCAGACTAAGGGATCAGTGTGATCACAGGAACATACCTGTGCATGGAAGTAAGAGCCAAAGGGAACACTAAAATAAGCACATTGTCTGAAGCAACTGTAGTAGCCACAGGTGGGTAGGGAGCTGGCTCTAACCCAGGGCTCTGTATTAGTTTTTATGGCTTTTTTGTTTTTTTATTTCTGGGATGATTTTATGGTACCAAAAAGCCCCTAAAATGTTAGTGGATCAGCTCCACCAGCATGCCTAAATGAAGTGAAGCAAGAAGATATTTAGTGTCTATTTTAACGTTAAGTCAAAGAACTGAATAAAAGAACGCAACTGTGCTGTTCTGGGTTTCGTTCTTCCCTCTTGAATGTGTTTTCTGTTCATTTGACAGGGCATCCTGGTAACGGAGGAACGCAGGTGAATGTGACTTGTATTGTTGAAGTATGCAGTCCAGACTGCAGTTCCCAGTTCCCAGAACAGACTAGTTCAACTAGCATGGATTATGGAAACGCTCTCTATCATTCCCCAACAGGGGAAGAAATTCCCCTTTCAAGAGAAGAACACCTCTTGAAAAAAGAAACTGAAATTCAGCTCTCAGTGGAAAATGAGGACAATTTACTTCAAGGCTCACTGCCAGAAGAAGAGAAGTTTCCTCTGAGTATTGAAGATGCAGGGATGAAAACCAGTTAAAGGAAATTACAGATCATACTGACTGACTGCTAACATTCACCAAACAGCCCCTTATCTTCCAAGCATAATCACTGTGTTAAATGTAGAATTCCTACAGAGACCTGACATTTCAGATGAATACAGACACTGAGGTTTGGAATTTTTTAGTCTTTTTTGTCAGCTTTGGGAGCCGAAGGATGATCTTTCAGTTTAAAAAACTTGAATGCTTTTTCTTTTAAACTGAATGGCCAACTCCTCCCTTTCTTCTGTGACACTCTAGAGAGACCTTTACCAGATTTGGAAAGGAGTATTTTTTTTCTAGCTTTATGCTGTTGATTTTTCTCCCGAGACTCCTTGTGATGATAACCTGGGTTCAGGTATGCCACCTGGCAAGAACATGGCTGCGACCAGCACTTCTAAGAGACTGGAGTTAAACTTTCATGCAATGCTAATGAATTATCCATTTGATTTTCATTTTAAAACTCTTGCATTCAATTTCCTCTCCCATATCTTCATGGACATACTTGCCCTAATCATCCTGGATATTTCTTTTATTATTACTGTTTGCTTTTGCTCATTATTGGACCAAACTTCAAATCAACCTTAAGTATATAAAGGAGTGAAATCTGTTACAGGACCTTTTTTTAGTAGATTACAACTATTACGTCTGAACAATGGCATTTCATTAGCTGTACAGTTAATTTTATTTTAGAAAAGAAAATCTAGATTAAATAGTTGTATCTTGGAGTAGGAAGTAAATTACTTTTACTGACAGCTCTAAAGTTTATCATCTTCGTGTCCTGGCTGATTTAATGTGGTTCCTTGATTGATTCTGACTATTTGAGGTTAACCATAAATCCGAAATATTTTTCCCTATGTTCCAGTGAATATTAGAGAAGATCCATGTGAATACGTATGCCACATAGCTCATGCCTGTTGACCTCAGGAAAAGAACTCTTGATGATGGCACAGCATCATCTGTGAAAAATGGGACTGACTCAAACCGGAAAATCCTGTTCTCTTCTTGCATGACGCTGAAGATCCAACCACCTCTTACAGAAAGTTATTAAGGTTCTCCTTGAATCAAGTGGGAGTCTTCTGGTTTTGGCATCTGTACTCAACCAGAATTTGCAATTTGGCTTGCAATGTCTGAATTACATTGGAGTGCAGTCACAGAGCGGGCATAACTTTTTTCTTTTATGCTGTAAACTCTACTGTTCGACTAGATGGTCACTGTGCTTCCAACTGAACTATTCTACCTCAAGAGGAACTAAACACAGTAGTTATTGCCGAGGCCTTAGACTGAAAAAGGGCATTTTAGAATAGTATTTATTCTACAGCTACAGAAGAGTTGCAGGTTTTAAAAATATAAATGTTAAACATCCACAACAGTTACGAGGTTTATTAACATTACTGCTGGAACTGAGAACTGGCAAATAGGTCTTTAATTCTACTGTGAAGAAACCTTTTACAACTGTATATTGATCTTGAAGGGAATATTCAGAAAAGACTTTGAAAATGGGCACACTTAAAACTATTACAAAACTGAAGGATTTAGGCAAGAACGAAACGCACTTTGAGCCTCTTGCACTGTGCTGAGTATTTTCATGTCATCTTCCAGTATTAGGACCACACTGAAGAAGTAGTGGAAGGAGGTTTTTTAAACATTAAAAAGGAGGATCCTGTTAGAGCAGTTAATGAACTGGGTTTTCAAATTATGGAGCTGTGTTACAGGAGTAAAATCGAAGTTTTATGTTGAAATAGTAAAAATGTGCTTGCATCTGCTTATAAAAAGTAAAAGGCTGCATTTTTGTAATTATGTGTGCCTTTAAGTTTTCTGATGTCTTCATTAAACGAAAGGAGGTTGTAGTGAGGTGGGGGTTCGTCTCTTCTCCCAGATAACAAGGACAAGTGGAAACAGCCTCAAGCTCCACCAGGGGAGGTTTAAGACTGCACATTAGGAACGATCCTTCCCCGAAAGGTGCTCAGGCATTGAACAGGCTGCCCAGGGCAGTGCTGGAGCCACCGTCCCTGCAAGCGTTCACAGCCCGTGTAGCCGAGACCCTCAGGGACATGGGTTAGTGGTGGCCTCGGTAGTGCTGGGCAGCGGTCGCACTCGATGATCTTAAAGGCCCAACCCTGTTGATTCTGTGACTCTATCCTAGAACGGGTTCTTCTGCACAGATTAAGTTGCTCCTTGCCCAACGAGTCTATTTGACCATGCGACGGCCTCATCACGAGAGGGCTGACTCGCTGCGGTGTGCGCACGGACGCCACTGGCCACCAGCCCTGCCAACCAGGACGGCTCCTC
>NW_009909654.1:39532-61881 GCF_000696875.1 Nestor notabilis | reverse complement strand
AGGGAATGCCTCCTTCACAGGTTGACCCCCCCGACGAGAAAAAAAACAACATATAATTGCTAAAAAATTTCATTATGTACCTCCCAAAGTGTAGAGGTGATGACCACGCTGGGAATGCAAGCCAGACTAGTTTCATGATCAATGAGTCTATTGTCTTACAAGTCATTGCTATGAAGTACAGTGAAACAAGAACCTTAGCCCAGGCCCCCCAGCCGATGAACACTAAAACAGCAAATACTGGCTGTAAGAAAGGTACAACATGCTGAAACTCTGAGATCAAGCACAACAACTCCATGAGCCAATAAATCAGCATTGTGATGAGTGACTATTAATCCGAAACAATAAATGCTTATCACAAATATGATTAAACACACTCTGGTCAGATCTGTTGTTATCTCAACCCTTCGTGCCTCACATTGGGCACGAAAAGAAACTGTCGTTCAAGCCCAGCCGGCAACTTGGAACCACACAGCTGCTTGCTCACTCCCTTCCTGCCTCCTTCCTCCCCCTGCTCCTGGACGGATGGGGAGGAGAATCAGGGGAAGATAACTCCCACAGGTTGAGATAAGAGCAGTCCAGTAACTAAGGTATAATACAAACCACTACTGCTACCATCAATAATAATGATGATAAGAGGAGTAACAAGGGGAGAGGACACAAACACTCACCACTCGCTGACTAATACCCAGTCCGACCCGAGCAGTGATCTGGGCCTTCCAGGTAACTCCCTCCAGTTTATATACTCGGCATGACGTTATGTGCTATGGAATAGCCCTTTGGCCAGTTTGGGTCAGGTGTCCTGCCTCCGCTTCCTCCTGGCTTCCCCTCCTCCCTGGCAGAGCATGAGACTGAGAAAGTCCTTGGTCAGAGTAAATATTACTGAGCAACAACTAAAAGCATTGGTGTTATCAGCGTTGTTCCCAGGCTGAAAGTCAAAACCACAGCCCTGCACCAGCTACTAAGGAGAAAAAATGACTGATGTAGCTGAACCCAGAACAGGTAATATTGGATTTATTATGGAGACCAAGGTTCATTAGGGAGTTTGATGACTTCTTTAACAGAAACACTTTGCCTTTGTACTGAGCTGACTTAGAAATACAATATGAGAAGCTCCACAAGGAAAGAAGAAAGCTTGAGTACAGACCACAGAGTATAAGAAAGCACTTGGGTTTTCAAGTGGGACACAGGTCAGGAATAGTATAGTGTTGTATATGATACACAGTTTTTCCTTAAGGCGTAGTGGCAGCACAAACTGAAACCCTCCTAGAGAGAATACAGAAGGGTCATTGAAAAGCTTGAATTGTTTAAACATTTGTTACTAATAACCCAAATGACTTTAGCAATTTCATAAGCACATATTGCGATTATCCTCTTCTAGCCAGAATAGGACTCCATGATTTAATGCATATTGGTCATGTCCCACAGGCACAGTTGGATTTTAAAGTATGAGGATTGAGTTGCTTCTCAAAATGTCAACAGGTAAAATAAATCTGTCCAGGAAATTTATTAACACTCTCCCACTATTTGTGAAAGGCAGTTCTGATGCTGACTGTGGTGAGCACAGTGTGAGTATGTATGGTCAGTGTGAATAGTTCCTTATTACCCTATCAGCATTATGTCAATAGAGAAGCCAGGAAAATCAGTTTTCCTTTGAAACATTAGAACACAAGTGGGGGGAGTGTGGCAGGGGAAGATTTGTCACCAATTTCACCATGAATTTTTCTATCAAGACTGAGTGCTGTTCCAAAACATTGAAATATATTCCTCTCCTTTTTAAAGTTTTCTTTTGGTACATTTGTATGTTCTGCTTTGATTGTTTAGACAAAGTTACAAGGTGATATCTAAACCAACTGGAAAGTATTCACCAGAGCCTTCTTTCAAGGGGGAATTTGGCTCAGCAGTGTAATCCTCTGTTCTCTAAAACGGGCGTGGGGGAAGATCCATTTTCTGAATGTCATGTGCAAAATAATAGGCAGTGCTTAACTGGAAATGAGTAGCTCATGAAATTATCTCAAAGATCTCCTTAAAGCTAGGTCTAAGCCCTGCTAGCCAAACTTGATCAGTAGATTTACTAGAGCACTGGGAGATTAGAAAGCTCAGGTCCACTCCGAAAGAGTGGCAGAACCCTTCAATGCCATTAGTCTATTGATGTATCCATTGCTTTATGATTCATCTCAACTTCTTGTTTTACCTGGGAGGTGCTTCTTGCGCCTTCTGAATGTGTTTTTGGAGTTCATTTCCTCCAATTCAGAACTAACTACCCACAGCTCTCCCCTTGTGGGAACCTGAGGAGCAGCTTGCCTGGGGAGGCTGGGTTGTCTTTCAGTGTGCACATAAAATATCACGTGTCTGTTCAGACTATCCAACTATGTACAGAAATAATCATAGTGGAGGATTTACATATTTTTGTACATGAAAGACGTATATGAGAGTACACCTCCAGAATTCATTTTGGGTAATTTAAACTGTGAGCTCTGGACTTGCCTGGATCAGTGGTGCATTTGACTGCAGCTCACATCAGATATCCAGCTCCAAGGGAATCCTGACAAAGATGAAGAGACCCACAAACCGATGTTTTCCTATTATTCTCAGGGTTGATTCAGATTACCAGTACAGCAGCTTTACCACCAGCTGGGTCATGTTGCAGGAGTCAGTGCTGTATTTGCGTTCATGGACAAGAACTCTAGGGCTGCAGAATTCACTTCTGGTTTTAAACCCCAACAAAACTTGCACTTGCAGGTAGTTTTGTTTACAGCCAAGCAAGAACAAGCAAGGACAGCATCACTTTCTGGACAGCATCACTTTCTGCTAAGTGTTAAGAGACCGCTCTCTTAAAGAACATGACACAGCTGATGTATTCTCTTTAGATACCAACATTACTACTCAGGAGCTGATTTTGCTGGCAGCCTGCAATTACACCTAGGGTGCTACATCTAGAGAGGGGCTTTTGACAAGGGCCTGTAGGGACAGGACAAGGGGCAATGTCTTTAACCTGACAGAGGGGAGACTGAGATGAGCTCTTAGGCAGAAGTTCTTCCCTGTGAGGGTGCTGAGGCCCTGGCACAGGCTGGCCAGAGAAGCTGTGGCTGTCCCATCCCTGACAGTGCTCAAGGCCAGGTTGGACACAGGGGCTTGGAGCAACCTGGTCTAGTGGAAGGTGTCCCTGCCCATGTCAGGGGGTTAGAGCTAGATAGCTTTAAGGTCCCTTCCAACTCAAACCATTCCCTAGTTCTGTGATGTTGACACACCTGGGGTTGTGTTGGGCAGTGCTGGGTAGAAGGAGTTGGAGAAGAACAGCAAAGGATCTGACTCCAGCCTGACGGTGCTCACAGTAGGTGGAAAGAAGGGGGAAACCTCAAGTGCTTGTCCTTCCTTCCAATTCTTTTTTAGGTAATAAAATTAATGCATAGGTATGGGTGCTGAGGTTCATAGAAATGAATGAAAAGCTTGGTGCCTCATGATCTGGACAAAATTATGTGCTAAATGTCATGCAGGATATCTGGGATGGAGCTGGAAATTAAGCCTTGTTTTTCAAAAGCTTAGGAGAACATTTAATGGCAGATCCCTTTTCTTCCCAAGTTTCATCTGTCCTAATATTAGACATGCACTTTTCTCTGGTTTGCTATGATGGTTTCCTTCACTATCAGACCATCTCTTGCTAAAGGGCAGAAAAAGGGATTCAACTTCATTTTATGCCCATAAGTAACCCCGCCACAAAGGAATTCTTAGTGGGATTCCACTCAGCACCAGTAACACCATGTTAAGCATGCTATACTGTTTATGTCATGCATAAGACATGCAAGAGATAAAAAGTTAGGTCACAGTCATGCATTTCCACTGTTCTCTTGGTCGTCAGATCACTTCTTACTATCTGTGAAATCTTACATGATTGGACCATCAATCAGATATTCATGTAACTGCACACCTTAACACAGAGTATTGGAGGGAAGCCTGAGAAGGCTCTTCAGGCAGGAAAGCAGCTATCTATATAGATAAGAGCAAAAGAGCAGCATTATCTTCTCCACCTTGAGATACAGGTGGAACAATGCATAGGCCTGAAGGGCAATGGGAACATCTGGTTTAAATAAGTTAAAATGTTTTCTCCAAGTCTGTATATTAAATAAGTTAAAATGTTTTCTCCAAGTCTGTATATTTACATTGTTGTTTTGGCAGATGGGAGCTCTCATGCACAGTCTCTAATCCCAGTTCTGCTGCAGGGTTTCTGTAGTGTGACACAACATTGAGAGATTGAAAACTGTCCAGTTCCAGGCTCTCAGCCTTTGTTTCTTGGAAGCAGAGCTCACTCATTAAGCATCACTGAATTTTGACAGCAACTGTGGCAGTCTGGACCATATGTAAGATAAGCAGAATCACCTTTCAGAGGACTGGACTCCAGAAAAAGAGAATAGACAAACTTCTGGCAGATTGCCTTGTGTGGTTGTAAATGAATGTAGTATTTCCTGTTCATGTTACAGTTCCAGGAGCTGGAACAAAAAAGAAATGACTGTTTTGCCATGGAGAGCACATTTGAGGAAGGCAAACCAAAAAAATACTGGCCCAAACCCATATTTTTTGAATCATAAAGCTATGGTGAAAGTACAGTTAATGCAGCATAAGTCGAGCAGCTATACAGATGTTATCATACCCATCTAGTTTATTACATGAAAACTATAGTATATCAGTCATGATTGCAAGAAACCTAGATTGAAATTCAAGGTCCCATAATAATAATGTGGCAAAACATGCTGAAGTGTAGTTTTAGCCTGGCATCTACCAAATTTATTAGACCAAGTATAGCTTGAGAACACTGCAATCCCTGGAAGAGTTCTATGATGATTAGGCACACTTTTTAATGAGTTATCCTGGTTTTCAGGAGTTCCAGTTCTACTAGAGATGATACTTACTGAATGAAAGGGAAAGTTTGGAAGACCTGGAGCCTGAATTTGTTCTGATATGTCAGAATATATACATATATTTTATGTCTGTTGCATCTGCAGGTTGACAGTGAGTTGCAGATTTTATAAAAAGTAAAGCAGTAACGAGAAATTGGGAAGGAATTATTAGTTTAGTAATGCTGCTGCCGAGCCTGCCTTTCAGCAGGTGTGAATCTTGAGATCATTTCTCTTGTGTGACTTGGATGTGCTGTAATACCAAATCAGAAAATAAATTTCAAGTTAAAAAAAAAAAAAAAAAGAGACAAATAAACTGACATATGTTTTCATTCATTGCTACTTTGATACTTCAGGTTCATTTGGGTTTTGTCCCCCATTGTCTTTTATACAGGAAAGTAACCCCAAAAGTCTTGAACTGTTCTCCTTAAAATCTTGGCTACCACACACGTTCTCCTGTGGGCCAGATGCCATAGCATCTGTGTCAAGTCCAAGAAATTAGCTAAGAAGTCACTATGATGAAGGGAATAATGAATGAGTGGTGATGACTAAGACAAAACGGCATGTAAGCATACAGGCATTACTACATGTCTTAGTCTTTTCACTTTTGCTTCACAGGTTACTGGCAATATCTAATGCAGCAAGGAAAGTATCTAAAACTGAATAAGAAGAGGGGTATTTAAACTAATATGACTGATGATGCACTCATAGTCAACATCTGGTGCCCACTCAAAGATCTGCAAGCACATCTGTATGTACTGTTAAAGTGCTCATATTTGAAACTGGCAGTAAAGTCAATACACATTTGTCTGCAACAGAGGTTAAATAGAATCACTGAAAACATTTCAAGCTAACGCTGTAGAAGATGGTAGTAATAGCCTGCAGTCTTGGGAGAGTAACTGAAATAAGGAGTGGATTTCTTATTGAACTCTGTGCCATAATATTCAGTTTATAGCTTGCAATCATTCTTTGGAGATTATAAAGACAGAAAGGAGATGTGGGGATTATGTGCTGAGGCTTTCTAAGCCTGGGAGGAATTCACCTTGTTGGGAATATTGAAAGGTGTCTTTTCTGAGAGGTCCTGGCAATGAGCTAATTCATGGTGGGGAGGGAGAGAGAGCCTGGCTCAGTGCAACTCAGCTCTTCCCTGCTTATTCCTCCTCTCCTCCCAGGTTGCTACTTACATCTTTGCTCCTAAAGGAGACAAACAGGGAATCTTTTGTCTGGTTTCTATCGTTCCTTGGACGTCACTGTTTGGTACTACGCTGGCAGTCAGTACAGCCTCATTGAAGCTTGTATTGAGCATTGGAATATCCATATACAGTTTATATTCAGCATGCCTTCAGCCCCTTCCTCTGTCCCTCTGTGCATTAGAGTATGTTGTGAAATGCTGAATGAGAGCCCTTTTCTACTTCTTTGAAAAGAGCACCTCCTTTGAAAAACCTCCTTCTGTGCTTCTTCCTCCCATTTGCCTCTTTATCACTTTTTCTTCACTAGCTGTGCAAAATGGCACTGTAAGTCCCAGTCAGGGTCCTCATTCCATGGCTGCAAATATTTTGATGCATTCTGTTTGGTAATACATCATAGCAAACTCATTCTGCCTGCTAAATTAGGGTTGAGATGGAAGGCTGAAATGTTGGCTGTAGGTGTTTTGACTGCAGATTGTAGAAACAAGTCTTCTGTCTGTAAGAAACTGTGTTCTTTCAAATATGTATCCTAGATTTATCATAAGAAAAGGGTTTTTCCATGAAAGTGTCTTTTCTTTTTCTTTAATGAATTTCAGGGTCAACAGTGAAGTGAAATCTTAACTTTTGAAAAGTGAAATTGCAGCAAATGAAGTCAGTGGGAGAAATGTTTGTTTGGTTTTTTGTTTGGTTTCTTTTTTAATCCTCAGATCAGTGATTTAAGGGGAAGATAACATTATATATTAAATTAAAGTCCTTGGGTTGGTCTTTTTGTCTGGCTCACAACCATGCTGGTGTGCTGATGTCTGTTAGTGAGTCAGCTTTGTTCTACCGTCTCTTGTGAAATGTGTGCATGTAAAAAAAAGATATTTGTCTCTCAAGCAAACAGTAGTAAGTTTACAGTCTAAAATAGACATATTCTTCCCTAAGGAATAAAGAATTATCAGGGGTAACTGCATCTGAAATTATTTTTCTTCCTGTTCCTTTTAATTGACTTGTGTAAACACACACTCATCTTAAAAAATTGCAGTATTCTGTGACAACTTAACTTTCCAGAAAAGGATGAGTCTCAGCATGGGTCTGGGGAGAGAAAGCCAGGGAGCATAACTGTCAAGGCTCAAAAAAAGCAGTGGTAGTGGTACCTCACTTGAATTTTAACAACTTAAAAGAAACAAGAAGTGTAATAATGATACCTTCTTTAAATACATCAAGGTCAATATGACCAAGACTGTTAGGGAGTTTATAGGACCAATATTTTGCAGAGCCAACAGAAGTTCAAGAGGTGTGCTCAGATGCAAAAGAGAGGAGATTTCCACAGCTAACCCCTCTTTATAGAGGATTAATTAAAAGATCTGTCTCAAACATGAAGTGCTGGTAGAAAGGTTGCAATATGAATAGGTGAAATGATGTTCATGAAAGATGTCCGTGTTATAATGTAGCTCAAGGATTAAATTGTTTGAGGTGTTAGAGTCAGGGAACTGAGTTCAGGGAACTGAAAGGTGGCTGATATGACCCTAGTTTTTAAAGGGATTTCAGGGGATATCCAAACCAGAAAGCCTGATGTCTTTTTTTGCTCAGCAAAGAACATAATTAATGAGCATGGGGTAAATCTCACATTGAGAAAGATCTTGCATGTTTTTCATAATAGGAAAGAATGGAGCACAAATCCACTGAAGTCCACAAACACTTCAACAAAGCAGATCAAGTTAATACAATCTACTTGGATTAGCACTTGGCATTGGCCAGTGGCATTTGGTAATCTCACATCACAGGCTTTTAAAGAAGGAACAGTGAAAAACCATGGTATCCTACTCCAGAACACTCTTCCAGCAGCCTGTGGTTCCAGAGACTTCCTACAGCAGGTGTGGTGTCTGTTTTCTATAGCTTTTGGTGGTTTTGTATTCTAGGAATATACTGCTTTCTTGTGTTCACGTAAACTTTCAGCCTATGCTGTGTCTTGTGGTAGTGAGTTCCATAGCTTGTCTGCATGTTTTGTAAGGATCCACCTCCTTTGGATTTGTTCAGCCTGAGAGCTAACTAGTTTAGTTTCATGCCCTCTCATGTTCTTCTCAAAAAGATGACAGCTATTCTACATCAGGCATGATAAGATGGATGTCAGGCATCTTCCTGTTGTCTTGCATTGTTTTCTTCTGGTTTCAAGAATTATAGTTCTTTGTTTAGTTATTTCTCATGCCAACATTCAATTGACCTTGTTGTTGTTGTTCCTTGCAATTCTTCCTGTTCTGCTACTATTGAAGACAGAGGACCAGAAGTACCTGGAGTTTTAAGCTTGGAATTATCATGGATTTATATAGTGTCAGAATAAGGTTTTTGTTGGGTTTTGTTTCGTGGTTGTATTTTTTGTTTTGGTTTCGGTTTGTTTTGTGTTGTTTTTTGTTGTTGTTGTTTAGGTTTTTTTGGGGGGTGTTGTTGATGTTTGTTTTGTTGTTTGTTTGTGTTATTGGGTTTTTTGATGGGGTTTTTTGGTGTGTGTTGGTTTTGGTTTTGTTGTTCTTCCCCCTCTTCCTCCCAGCATTCCTTCCCTCTACTTTTGAACGCTCTGTTTGCTTTTTGTTTGCTGCTGAGTGTAGAACTGACATTTTCAGAGCTCTCTCACTCAGAGATGCCATGCCAGGACAAGAGCAATCAGCTCAGAGGTTACCACTGTAGATGAAAATCAGATGAAAATAAGGTTTCTTTTCCTCATGTGTATCACATTTATGTGCACTGATGCTCACCTGTGTTTTATCGCTTAGTATTTCATCACCAAGGTTTTCCTGGAAGTTATCTCAACTGGATATGATCTCCACTATCCTCAATAGAACTGTCAACACATCTGCAGGCTGGCTTTAGAGCAGTGAGTAGTTGGATATCAAAAAGGTAGGTGGTATTATTTTGGTTCTTAGCTGCTTACGCACCTGAGCATTGCCAACCTGATGACTGTAAAAATGCATATTGTTAGAGATTCACAGATGTGGTTTTGAAATGTGAACAAATGCATAGTGTCCACATGCAGCTTCATCATCCGTCTTGAATTAGATGCTGGAGTGGACTGGAGGATAGCTTAAGAGACTATAAAAAAAACCATGGTGGTACATTTGTTACAGCACTTATTGTACAGAAGATTTGGTATAGTTAGTTTTAAGATTTGCTTTTCTCATAGTTATGTCTTGTCTGCTCATGGAGGATGTATCTTTGAATGATGAAGTGTGAAATAGGAAATTTCTAGAAGTTATAGCTTAGCTATTAGAGAATGCAGGCAATGGATCAGTGCAAAGATCTAACACAACTTATTCCAACTTCTTTCTTTCAGATCTCTAACACTGAAACACTGCATTAAAATATCTAGATTAAAACACATTTCACAGAGGCAAAACTTGAGTATACTGTGGCATATCTAAGTGAGATTTTGCTGACATTAGAGGAAAAACTAAAATCAACTGTACTGTTTGGTCTATGATTCCATGATTCTATGATTATCACTGGGCCAAGTTCATGATACTGTGATTAAGGCAGTGACAACATTTTCATCACTGTAGGACTTTTTAGTGGCTTAGTCCTAGATTTAAAACTGAGATGAAATCTATCATCTGGGATCTCACTAAAGTAAAAGAGATTAACTTTTTTTTAACCACTTAAACAGAAGTTAGGCAGGCTATTTTTGAACTACTCTGCTTCCACACTCCTCCAGTTGAGGTTAACTTTCATGCTGTGGACTTCAGACTGATCGAAACCCCTGTGAATATATAAATGTTCAATGAGGTAAATACATCTGCCTAGAATATGCTCTTGGTTGCTGAAATAAAACCTGTATAACTTACTGGTTGTATTATTAAAATTGTGTAAATACTTATTAAAAGGATGCCCATTGGTGGTCTCCCGGAAACTAGGAGAACTAATAAATGCAAATAGTGAAATTAATTACCTGTTAGTCAAGTCATTTTTCTGAGGAAAGAGGGGAAAAAGCTGAATGCTGGGATCTACAGACTTGGTTTAGGCACAATAATTTATGTTGCTGACAGATTTCTAGCATGGATATTTCAGACCTTGATGTGCACGTAAGTCTCCATTAGTGATAATTGTGTAGATGGATGCAAGATAATATTTTAATAACTCGGTGAAATAGCAACAGAATTAACCACACAACTGTTCAAGCTCTACTGGTGCAATTATTCTTTTTGTTCCCAAGGATCTGGGCATTGGAAAAATTTAATTTCAGACTTAAGTAAGCTGTAGCCCTACATTCGCTATGTGAGAATCCACTTTGAAAAACCTACTCTATATAGATTTTTATAAAGAAATAATTTTTTAACATTCATTTAATTAATTTTTGCCTACTTGTTAGTACTACACAATGAGAAAAGGATGTCATGGACGTGTTATGTTGAAGATGAGCTATGAATCTTACTACTAACAGTTTAGAGTAGGAGGCTTGAGGAAGAAGGTAGTACCTGTGATGAGATGGAAGCTGCCAGCAGAAGCAAAGTCAGTGCTGTATTATTTGTACTTCACCATACTCATATATAAAAGGGAGGATCCTTTCAGCACT
Organism: Nestor notabilis; assembly: GCF_000696875.1. Classification (NCBI taxonomy): domain Eukaryota; kingdom Metazoa; phylum Chordata; class Aves; order Psittaciformes; family Psittacidae; genus Nestor; species Nestor notabilis. Next base: position 51,259 of record NW_009909654.1, on the reverse strand, counting down.
TCACCCAGTCAGTTTGTCTGGGTATCATGGAGCATGCAGTCAGGACAGCATTTATATGGCTGCCGTGGTTCAAGCCCAGTGAGCAACCAGGAACCACGCAGCTGCTCACTCACTCCCCCCTTCTCCTTACTCCCCCCGCTCCTGGAGGGATGAGGAGGAGAATCGGAGGAATGTTACTCCCACGGGTTGAGATAACAGCTCTCCAGTAACTAAGGTATAATACAAACCACTGCTGCTACCAATAATAATGATAAGGGAAATAACAAGGGCAGAGGATACAACTGCTCACCACCCATCAACTGATACCCAGCCCGACCCAAGCAGCGATCTGAGCCTTCCGGGTAACTCCCCCCAGTTTATATACTCGGCATGACGTGCTGTGGTATGGAATACCCCTTTGGCCAGTTTGGGTCAGGTGTCCTGCCTCTGCTTCCTCCTGGCTTCCCCTCCTCTCTGGCAAAGCATGAGACTGAGAAAGTCCTTGGTCAGAGTAAACATTACTTAGCAACAACTAAAAACATCGGTGTTATCAGCGTTGTTCCCAGACTGAAAGTCAAAAACACAGCACTGCACCAGCTACTGAGAAGGAGAAAAAATGACTGATGTAGCTGAACCCAGGACAATGGTATAGCTTTGGACACTAGACAGATAGTATGTAGTCTTCCTGAATTCTCATTTCTCCATGGGAGATTTGAATCACAAAATACCTTAGGCAACTATCCAGTCTTGGTCAAATTTTGGTTTAATCACTCTTAAGCAAAGAATAAGGTTCAACATTCCAAGATGAAGCTGGTCCCCAACATGCCAGTTAAAACTGCCAAATAATTTTATTTCTGGAATTGCTATTTCCTATCATTTCCTAACATTGTTCTTTTCCCTAATGTCAATGTAACTTTTACTTTGAAGGATGGAGCTTCTTGTTGCCTAACTGTTAACTTCCACTCCCAAGCCGGAGAACATGTCTTCAACCACTAAGTGAAAGCCAGTACTCAGACCTCCAAGCTATCTTTAACAGCATAGCTCTGCATGTCTGATGTATTCTGTCAAGAACTCATTTATGCGGGTGGAACAATACCTTTGTTAAACCATATTTGGCAAAACGTGTTTCCAAGTTAATGCTTTTTCCGTAGGCATGCCAAGGAACCTCAGGCTAATTTGGAGACTGTTGCATTGTGCTTCACATGTGCTGTGTTGCGCTTCAGATGTACTACTACATTTTGTTCTATAGATGTGGCCAGTGTCTGTTTAAAACTAATAGAGTTTAAAACACAAAGAGTCTTCTCCAAGGAAAACTGAACTTCTTGCTTTTTTGTTTATTTCTGATTCATTGACAACTGGAACACAGATGTGAGGACCTTAGTTTAAACTTTGGGGGTCTCCTATTCAACAATCTCTTTCAGCAGTCTAAACAAAAAGGAGCATGAGAAAGTTTCAGTGCACTTCCCCATATGTTCATTAACTGAAAGTTGTACCACCAAATGTTTTTGATAGTGGCTTGTATTGTTACTTTAAACTAAAATCAAGCCACGTTAAAGTCTAAAAGTTGTTCTTTGAAAACTAATGCGGATACAAATTTTGTATCCCACTTCAGCATGCAGCTCACCCTGAGTGTCTTTTGGGTATATTTGATATACTCTCATTTGGTGAGAAATTCTAGCTTGTGAGAGCACAAAATATGTTACAGTGACATTATCAGTAAATATATAATTATTTTTCAAATTCCTTCCTCCTTCTTCAGCTTTGACATTTGGGTGAAAAATTTCTCAATTTTAGCACTACAAATTTATTAATTATGAATATAGATCCTATGAAAGAGAGAAAAGAGTATGAAACTTTAGAAGTTTTATTCTAGATCTGGCAAAAGAAAGATGACCACTCATTCATGACAGACTTTTTTTATTATTTTCTTTAGTAAAATAAAAATCTTGTAACTTATTCACCTTTGCTTGGTTTAATTTCCATAATTCCTAGCTGGATTCTGACCTTTTTGGTGTGTTAGCTCAATTTCATCACTAAGCGCAGTGTATAATGGGTCATATTTTCTTCTCAGCTACACCCATGAAATGCCAAGCACATGAGATCAGTGGAAATGTAGGGGTGTAACTTTAAATTTGTTTAGACTGATCATTACATTCTCTTTGTACAACAGATAGAGGACAACAGGCACAAGCTGGTGACACATAGATGGAACTCCAGGTATTCAAATAAAAGTCTGATCACACTGTAACTATGCTGGCCTCTATGTTCTTTACAACCTTGGATCATTTGATGAACTTTGATAGATAGGTTATTAAGAGATATTTCTGCTTTTGTTGCATTTCTAAACTGACTCTTAATTATTCATTATTAGTACTTTATTTTCCTGTGGTAATTCCTTGGAGCTGTAGCTTGCAGATGGTTACTACACAAGCAATTAGGACATGACCAATTAAACAGATTCATCAGGTTCTGTAGTCCCTTGTGTGTACACAGCAGTGCTTATTTTTTCTATATGATATTGGTGTGACAGCAACATCGTTAGACGTATTTCTTTTAAGACATGATTTATTTGGTAGTGTTCTTCAGATAGAAATACGCAGCAGTATTATCTGGATTCTTTTTCCTTTTTTTTCTTTCCTATTGAGCTGTACAATGTGCCACCTGAGAATCCACTAATGCAGCACTGGGGCAATACATGTGTAAGTAGGGTCCCTTAATGCCTTTGGTCTTTTTATCTAAATATGCATTCAGAGTAGATATTTTTATGATGTAGCTGAAAGCAAACGAGATTCCTGAGGATTACCTTACCATGCAACAGCAACTTTCCGGCACAAGAAGGTTGTGTGGGAACTACACTGTTTATGGCCATTATTCTTTGCAGTCCTTCTGCTATCTGTAAAATACCCAGAGGCTCTCATTGTTTCTACACACATGTATGTGCTTCAACCCATGAGATTCGTAATGCTGTGAGCAGAGCAAAGGAATTCAGATGCACTAAACCCAGCTTGTTGGAAGGAAGTTCAGCATTCCCATCTGTTTTCTTCCACCATGAGTCATCAGATACGGGAATCGACCTTTGGCTTATTCTTAACACAGAGGGCAGATCTTCACTCCTGGCCTTGTCCAGCCATCTCCTCTTCCAGGCAGAGGTCAGCACTTTCCCAGACTGCTCCCTGGGACGTGAGCTAAGTCTATAGATCTTCCTGAGAAAGTCAGGATCTACCAGTGTGCTGGAATGCCCTGAGGCCGTAGTAGTTTTCCAGGGAACAGGCAACTCAGTGTAGTGACCTAGTCCATGTTTCACCAGAAACAATGGAGCCTGAAAGCTCCCTTTGCAGCACTTTGCACTTTCATTGTCCTCCCAGACCACCTTGCTCAACTGATGACTTGTCAGTCCAAGTGTGAACACATGAGATCAAAATGACTGAGACTACTCAACTTACCATGAAATTAGAGTGATTGCTTCCAAGTCTTTTCCCTTCCTTTTGTGCTTGACAAACTTTTTTTTATTTGAATGAAAGGACAAAAATAATAGATTGAGGAGGAGGAGGAGATATCTTTGATTTTGTTCTGAACAAATTTAGATTAAAAATCAATGACACTTCTCCCAAGCAAATTACTCCTTTATCAGATCTAACATTAGGTTTCTCTGCTGCTGGGGTCCTGACATTTTAGCTTGCGTTTAGTCCTTCTGGGTTTTGGGTCATTTCCTTCATAGGTTTGTTTTGGGACATTTGCATATAAAAATTTCTCCAGGAATTTGAACTATCAATTCAGTTTTTCCTCAGCCAGAGCAGTTCCATCTTTTCCACATCCGTTGGCTATGTTGGTGCTACATCATTCTGCAGCAGAAAACGCAAGACCAGCATTTCCCCTGACACTTTTTGGTTACGTAGCTTTGTAGCCCAATGACTAGCACGCTCATGGAAGAACATTCATAGTTCTGATACCTACTCCTGCCGCCATCTGTGTTGTCTGTAACCTAATCTTTAAAGGTGCTTTTAAGAAGCTGAGGAATTAAAGGCTAAATGCTGTCAGTCTAGAAGAAGGTGTTGAGCATCAGTCTACCTGCTGGCTAAGCCCTCTCATGTAAAGTTTAGATGCTAGTTTTTGGTTTGCTTTATAAAACAGATGAAAGTGTGTATATGCTATGAATCATAGAGTCACAGAATAGTTTTGGTTGGAAAGGATCTTCAAAGGTCATCTAGTCCAAACTCATGAAGGTCCAAATCCTTTGGGTGAGATCAGGTCCCTTCAAAGCCTTAAGATTTGGGATCTTTTTCTGCATTGTCCTTACAGTATGGGACAGACCCAGGGTCACTCAAACAGCTGCACGCAGAGGTGTAGAACTCTCTTGTCTAGGGAGGACAACAGTGAGAGATCAGGTAATGTGGCCACAGCCAGGGCTAAGAAGCGGGCAAGAAGGCATGGATCGCTATTTTGTACTTCCATGCTTTGCTTCCAGCTAGGAGATACCAAAATAGAATTTAAATTAATAACTGTTAAAATGCACAGGAAGACACACTGTATTTCCCATCTGTGACTGTGCTAGTGGTTTTTTTTTCCCTGTAGGGTACACGTGGTATTACCATTAGAAGTGGTTTACCAGAAATGGCAAGGATCCTAAAGACTGTTTTGGGCTTTCGTGAAGGATGAAATGCACTAGTGTTGCAAATTCCACAAAAAATTGCTTTTACTAAAGTTTTGGTTAATTTCCTCTTGGGTACTCATGCTCATGACTTCAATAGATGTCACAGATTACATAAAGAAGAATGGAATTTACTCTGTTATGAGTCACTGAAAGTAGTTTTAAAGATAATGTTTTTACAATTAGGCTTCTAAACCTCTTTGTGAGATTGTTTGTACTGTGGTCTGCTCCATTTCTGAAACCCTTCATTTGTACTGATTAGTTCAATAGATCAAGGGAGTTATCTTGTAATCTGGGAAAATATTTCAGATTGAATAAGAATGAAAATTTGACCTAAAGGCTTTACCAGCATTTCTCCCAAAATATATTTTTACATAGAGGTTGTTTGTAAGTGATGGTATTTTTTATTACAGGTGGGAGGAAGGAAGGATGTTGCTGGTTACACCAACCCAAGGAATTTAATGTTGAAATGAAGACAAATTGAACCATGGTGACCAAATATAATACTTTGTTACAATGTGATCGTAGTTAATTTCTTAGAGTAAGTTTGAGATTATTTTTTATCTTCTTGGTAGGGAATGAAATCCCGTGAAGAACTTAGCTGGCGGGAGATGTCTCCTAGCAGTTTTGAACTAGTTGCTCTTATTGAACTACTGAGTCTTAAATGCCATGAAGTGCTTTCACTACTTTATGACATGTGCTTTGATGCCCCTCCAGGACAACAGTAATTTGGCTAAATTTGTGTTTAGAGAGAGAAATTTTTGAGCATCCAGTATATACCACAGTCTTTTTCATTAAGGAAATCAACACAAGGATAACTTTAAAAGACCAAAATGTACCCTATTCTGGTGATTTTATTTCAGTATATAAAGCAAATAGAGTGAAATCTGTGTAGAAGACTGGCAGCTTAATAAGTTCTTGCAACACTGGTCTGTGAAGTTGGAAGTGAAAATCAAATTTTTGTGTTTTCATCTTTATCATATTTCAGCATTGTTTATAAACTTTATTGCTGAATTTGCAAGTAAATAGGAAGGATAGCAAGGTGAAAAATTCGTATTCTTGCAACTTGGAATGTCAGATTGATTCTTGAACATTAAGCTGTTTGTTCAACTTTATTGATGATAAAGAGTAGAGGAAGTTCTAAAAAAAATCAGTCTCATAGTTAAATGTAAATTCAAAAGAATGCTTCTAATTTCAGTGGATTTGTGCACTGGTAGAATGCACACAAGTGTATGAATCCTGGCATGGAAGAAGCATTTTCAGCAGTCTATTGATAATACAAAAGAAACACTAGAATTTGCCTTGCTTTGTTTTCTGATACCCTTGAGGATCAGAAAATGAGAGAAAATATGTATTTTGCTGCATTCCCAACTGAGATACAGAAATTTATAGTACAAAACCAATCTACAGTAGTTTCTGATAACTGTTGAGTTTGCTGGTGTAATACCTTATGATAAGAGATGTGAGCTTGACTACATTCCAGTCTCAGGTTTGTTTCATGAGATGTTCATTCACCTGTTTTAAACCCCCAAGACTCACTTTGTATATAGCTGGACTTTTCTCTTTAATTCTATCTAGTTATGAAAAATCACCTCAGATGAAAAAAAAAGCAAAGTGTAATAGCAATTTTGGCTGGCTCTGTTATTTAACACTTTTGCAAACAGGATTTGTTGAAAGTAGAATCAATTTTGTCTAAACTACACTACAGCAGCCTTTGCAGATATTTGTTGGCTGTTATACATAATCATATTTGGAAGGGATAAAAATCCTTGGTACTGAGAAAGAAAGAAAATAAACTTACACAAACACTGGGTAATCTCTGGATACATCTTTTGAGAGCCATACAGAGGCACACTAGTTTCAGAGCTTTGTCTTTTGCTGCATTGTGTCTGGATTCAGCTGTGCTGGAGTAGGCATAGTGACTCAGAAGACATTAAAAATGGTTAATTAAACTGACAGTGTATTTAGAAAGAAATGCTTGCCCATAAAGCAACTTGAGTTACTTTTGGGAAAAAATTCTATTATCTTTTCATAGTATTTTCCTAATTTTATATTATGTTTAAATATTTTTTTATCAGAGACTCAAAAATTTATAGGATATATATTTTCCTTTAAAACTGTAGATGTTCAGAATGAAGTATAGAACCTTTTGTGTGTCCTGTCTGCTAAATTCTCCTACACTGTCTTAGAGATACAAAATCTTCCAATAACAGTGTAGTTAATATGATCAGCTTGATATGAAGGATGCTACATAGAAGTGTTCCACTTGTAGTGTTCTTTCCCACTAGTGTAGGGAGTTCTGCTCTGCAACCACATGATCACAACCCATCCTATTTCTATGACCAATGTGGGATTTTAGATAGCCAGTTGATATAAAAAAAGAATAGAAACCAAAGCTGTAACTTTTATATAATTCTTTTGTGTGCTCCTGGGAAACTACTTGAAACAATTTCAAATGGATACATTTGTAATTTGTGGAACATTCTGGACATCGATAGAATTTCACTGATCTAGAAGTTACTTTTTGGAAAGCAGTGGCTTGACTTTTATTCATTATGAGTAGCTTTCACATTGTCTAATTGTCTACCTTTGATTTCCTTGGTTTTGCTCTTATTTCCACATTACCAAAGGAGCTTGTACTTGTACATGCACTACTATTTGATGGTTTCTGAAAATCAGGCTGTTGTGTTATTTGCAATACGTCACATTACTTATAAACTCAGGGGAAAACTGTCATTTGGACTTTGATTTTTGCCTAAACCTGAGACCTCTGATTTTACACATAGCCTGAACATGTGAATACATTTAGAGTTAATGGGAATATTATTTCCTTGATTGGGATCAAAACATGTAGTACCTTCTCAGATGAAAACCTTATAAAGGCAGCAAGTCACATGCTGCAAAATGTAAGAAAGATTAAAATGGCTAGTATTTTTTTTTTAATTCTTATGGCTCTGTTTTCTATAAGTCTTTATTTCAGAGGTACTTGAGTAATATGGCATATTTGCCATAGAATATACAAATGTAGCAGTAAGGGCCTTTTGCTTAACAAGTCTTTCTTATAGTGAATAGTCATGACATATTAAATTTGCCAAGAGGCAGACCTGGTAGCAGGGGTTTTAAGTTGAGCTTACAGACTTTGACAATACAAAGGACATGTTACAACATCTCTTCCATTAGCAGCTATTATGATAGCTTTTTCTGCTCTCGGTGGTATAAATAGAGTCTTAATATAATAATCCCATTCCATTTCTCCGCTACTGTGGTACATCCTCTTGCACATGTTGTCAGAGATAAGAGGCAATAAGACTGGGGAGGTGCGGCTATTTTTTCCCCTTGTACTTTTTTTTTAGAAAAGGTCTCTATTCCCTTTGTTATATTTCTATAGGAGAATGCCAGCGCCTCAGCTAATATACATAAGGCACTGTTTGGCCTCGAGAGTTCACCAACAGCTTCCATTCAACCGGACAACATTCGATGCAGCATGAAAGATACAGAGGACACCTGCCTTATGTTCTATCTAAGGAAAAAAGCTTTTTTCAGGCAAGCAAATATTCTTTGGAAAATGGAGCTGCAGCACATTCAGGAGAGTACAGATGGCATTTCTGTGTGGCTTTTACAACAGAAATGGTAGTGGGCTCAGATCTCAGTAATTCTGTGACTTTCCAACATACGGAATCTTGCTCTAAAAGTAAAAAGCAAAACACATGGTTAACATTGAAGGTGAAACTAGCTGCACCACCTATTAAGGGTGTCTGTATTTTCACTGTTTTCAGTTCCCTGTTGCTTTAAACTCTGAACATTAATAATTTGAACTTCAGCTTTCCAGGTGAGATGTGTGCCTTAGGCTAACTGTGATTATGAGGAAAATGGTGGGGGTTTTTGTTGTTGTTTCTTTTTTTTTTTTTCCCCCCGCAGTAAACAAGAATGAACAAAAGCATGTTATTTTGTTCTAGTTAGAAGGAATTCTAGCAACTTTTCCCTGAGAAGTTCTAGCAACTTAAATGCTGGCAGAAAAAGCTCTTTTGAAAATATTTATTATTTATAATCATTTTAAGGAGATTATTACTAGAACTCTGGAAACAGTGAAGGTATTTGTTTGTGCTCAATGTGTCAAAGCCCAGAATTTGCAGGACTTCCGTTGCTGTTTTGCCTGTAATCTCATACATGGTTGGACTGTCTCCTGTGCTTCCTTGATGTACTCCAACAGGATGGCAGGGGCTGCTTGACATGCATGCTGACATGAAAGCGCAAAAGAGTGCTGATAAGGAGCCCAGGGAGGAGGGGACAGAGGTGGAAACTGGGCAGAAGGTGAAATGGTGAATGGGAAGTAGAGTTGAAAGTTAGAGTGTGAGAAAGGATTAGGCGATGAGGAGTGGAAAAGGTGACAGTCTTGAACTGCATAACAAGAAGATCGGGACCCAATGTGATATGGTAGAAGAGAAATATAGGTGATAAGGATCAGATACATAGAGAAAAAGCTAGGCTTAGCTGAATAAGAAGTCAAACCATCGAGTGCAGAGATGTAGAAGACAGTAAAATAAGGCTACTTGTGGTGAGTGCAGGTCAGGAAGAGAAAAGGAAGGAATGAGACATGCTAAATGAAGAGTCAGCAGACAAAATGGAAATAAGGCACAGTTGCATTTGTAAAGGGAATATGGAAATCAAGCAGGGATACTGCCAACGGTGAAAAAATGTCATGACAAAGAGGGTGGAAAGGCAGAGGACAAACCAGAGGGCAGAGAGCAGAAGAGGCCAAGAGGGAACTGTATGTTGGGACTGTGAGCAGACCTGGGGTGCACTTCTCTTCCTTAACGAGCCTTTGTAAACCCTCCTGTTCCTGTCTGTGTGGCTGCTGACAATGCTGCAGTGGTTTGCCTGCTTCTGCCAGTTCTTTTCTTCCCTTCAGGAGCAAGGCAAGGTGTTAAGTGATTCAAAAGGTCTTAATGTGATGACTCACACCACATGGAGATATAACGTCATATTTTAAGCTTGCTTTTTCCCTCAGATCTGAACTGTAACAGAAGTGCTTCTTAAAGAGTGGAGATAGGCTACTGTTATTAATTATGATACTGCCTTTAATCATAGGCACAGGCAACTTTAAACTTTATCTTTCTGATTTTTGAGCACATGATCTTGCAATCTTGCTGATTTTGTTCTACTGCAGGCCTGTGTATATATTTGTGCAATATGCAGGTGATTTGATACTACCCGGACTCTGGCTGTGAAATAACCTTTGACAAATTTTAAGTAATAATACTAGAATGCCTTCCTAATCATCATAGAAAACATTGGAAAGCACCTAATACGACAAGCAGAAGGGTGGGGAGCTGCTGATTTCAGTGAGGTCCTAGGAGAAGCTGGCATATTGGCAATATGCAATCATGTACTAGTTATGAATGAAATCTAATCCACTTAAACTAGAATTTAAAATAAATAATATTGGAGAAGAGAGGAAAGGAATAATGGAAATAGGCTTGTATGAGCAACTTCCTTTATAACCAATTTGCATTATTACATTTCAGCTGAACAACAGATATAGTCCAGGCTTTCTTCTGAATACAGAAACCAGACGATTTTTAAAGCAAAACATTAATCGCACTTATTTATTTCTACAGTGACAGTGCACGTTTAAACAATGCATCTTTGTTTCCTTTTTCAAAGATTTATTGAAGTAGACAACTGTTAGTATCTCTCAGGAGCCTTTCAGGGAGTCACATTCAGAGTCCAAACTTGATGAGGAAACCAGAGGTTTGTTCTGAGAGTCCCCTGAAAATGGAGAATGATCCCACAGGGGTATCACTAGTGAGATAGTGAAAGGTAGGGGCAATTGAAGACATAACTAATTAAGTGGGTGTTTGGGAGTTATATCTGAAACTAAAGATGCTTATTTGCTTTGTGACCTACCACAATGTTATTTCATAGCATCTTTAAATGTTTTTGAAAACTCTTATATCTGGTTAATTATTTATTAGATAGCACAGATGCCTATTATATGCATTGTACTCCTGCTAAGACATTCTTGATTGTTCTGTTTGATTTTGTTTGTTTGTGTCTTGTTGGGGTTTTTTTGGGGGGGAGGAGATTGTTTTTTTCTTTTTTTTATTTTGGAGAAAAAGTTTATTACATTCATTCTTGCCACCAAGAACATTTAATAGTTTGATTTAATCCCTTCTGTCTAGACTAAAAATCCTGTCATCTGACAGTCTATCTCCCATTCTTGCTTGTACTTTGAGGATGCAACAGTGGCAACAGCTGTGAAGGAATGAGAGGACTGGTATTGAGGTAGGAGGAAGCATAAATAAGTTTTTCAAGCTGGGAGATTGCAGGCAAAGTTTACCCAGGCACATGGGACTATTCATTCAACAATTCAGCTGTTGCAGAGAATTACCCATCTTTTTCTCACATTTGCCTTTAAGGATAAAAATCTTTTCTCTCCCCTTTCTCCTTTCCTTCCCCCTGCTGTTTTGATATGGAAGGAATGGGTGTTGTGCTTCCTGTAATGTTCATTAGTTTGCTGAGCACCACACAAAGGATTTATGTATGAGTAATTTTTGAGGCCAGATAGTTATGGATACCTTCGGTGACATGGATGCTGTTAAACTGCCAGAGATACAGCTGCATTTCTATCATCAGCTGAAGAAATATGCAGGGGAAAGAGGAGGTAAAGTGGCAGGACTAGATTCATCTCCATGGCAATATGCTGACATTTTTGGTTGTGCTTGTGCAATTTTGTCAATTTTTATTTGAATAGCCCATTAAAGCTACTTCTTTATGTTTAAGAAGAAAAAAAAAATCACAATATGAATTAATCAGGGAAGGATTTTGTTAAGTGATTGAACAATTGTGCTGTTTTCTTTGTTATTCCACTCAAAAATCTTGCTCCTAGGCTGTAGAACTTGCAACAGAGTAAATAATGTTACTGAAAATTCACTATTTAAAACAAGCACAGTGGGTGGCAAAAGTTAGATGTTAAAACCTGACAGTGAAACTGTAAGCATTTGTTGTGCAAATGTATTTGGCTTCAATTGGGCAAGCATAGGTTTGGCTCTACCAAGTAATTTGCAGAATGAGATGTCTTTATGGAATAGTAAATTCCA
>NW_009909654.1:33974-39505 GCF_000696875.1 Nestor notabilis | reverse complement strand
CTTTTCTGTCAGCAGGACTTTTCTAGGAAAGGTGCTATTATTTCATAGCAGGAGCTCTGCTGAGCACCTCCCATGAAGCTAAGAATTGAATTCAGTAAGACGCATAATGAATACATGTCAGGTAAGACAGTGATGAACTGTGCTTCTTCAAAGAGCAAGAAGGAAACTTGCTTTCCTTCCATTGACATCAGAAGCAAATCCATAGCCCACAAGACATTTAAAAGTAGATTTTCTATTTTGAAAGGAGGATTTTTCTGCTAATAAAATAATTGCCTCTGGCTAGTTTCCTTTGAATTTTTTTTTTTTTTTTTTTTGGGGGGGGGGGGTGAGGGATTTTTTTGACTCAGTTCTATATATAACAGTCCCAGTAGCATTCTTCAGTTCATGTTGCTTGTATAATGCTGCATCCTGATTGCTGTTTTTAAGGTATTTTTCATCTAATTATAGAGCTTGCTATAGATGTATAGAGACTGCTGTGCTATACTGCTGGTTTCACTATTTTAGTTGGTGTAGCCCTCTTCACAGGTAGGGGTTTCAACAGGGACACCTTCCACTAGAGCAGGCTGCTCCAAGCCCCTGTGTCCAACCTGGCCTTGAACACTGCCAGGGATGGGGCAGCCACAGCTTCTCTGGGCAACCTGTGCCAGGGCCTCAGCACCCTCACAGGGAAGAACTTCTGCCTAAGAGCTCATCTCAATCTCCCCTCTGTCAGGTTAAAGCCATTCCCCTTGTCCTGTCCCTACAGGCCCTTGTCCAAAGCCCCTCTCCAGGTTTCCTGTAGCCCCTTTAGGCACTGGAGCTGCTCTAAGGTCTCTTCTCTTCCCCAGACTGAACCAGCCCAGCTCTCTCAGCCTGTCTCCAGAGCAGAGCTGCCCCAGCCCTCACAACATCTCCATGGCCTCCTCTGGACTTGCTCCAACAGTTCCATAGCACCTTAGGAGCTATGCTTTATAAACGGTTTAGCCTGCACAAAGTATAAAATTGTGTTCATCTCTCCTGTTCTGTTTCACTGTATGTACAAATTCATGCCAGAGCAGTTCACGCAAGTAAAATGGATAACGAGTGTGCCATCTGTTGGTGCACATCTTGATTCAGGTACAGACATGGGATCAACAGTGCAGATTTATTAATTCACTCAATCTAAGTTATTCTGCTGGATGTTTTTACAGTGCCTTGTGGAGTTTAGTCTTCATCATTTCATAATCTCTGAACAGCAAGTTCTACAGCTAGTTGTTCTGTGGTTATTCCTACAACCAGTGTGTATGGAAAATTAAAATGCTCTTAAATCCATATCCAGTTCTTTCCCCTGATATATACATGAATGTCTTCAACATACTGAGCCATGTCTAATGCAGATGTGGAAGTTATTGGCAATGAATATGATAAGGGCCAAAAGTCTAAACAGGTTGGTTTTGGAGGGGATTAGACATTTGTAGATATTTGTAAATGATAACTCTTTTGGTGATTGTTACTGCATGGGATGGTCTAAGTGCTGCTTCCAGCTCAGAGAGGCTCAGAAGTGCCAGTGATAGGAGATGGGGAGATGAACTGTGTGATGTTCTTCCTGGTTCAAATCTCCTCATTGAAGCATCTGTCCCTGGCCATGGCCATGTGTTGGGTTTGTGCTCCCTAGATCTTTGGCCAGGCTCAATATGGTTGCTTTTACACTTTGATCCTATCTGTGCTGGTTTGTCTCTTAGAATTTGGAATTTTTCTTCTACTGTTACATTAAGGAGGGAGAATAGATTCTGGAGTCCTATTGACGAGGAAAAACATTAATTTCCAGATGGTTCTACACACTGCCTATTGGTATCCATCTTATTTCTCATGATACAGATTTTGTAAGACTTATTTGCATTTATTATTTTATAGCCACATGTTTAAGAGGAAGAATTAATCTTTAAATTCTTTATACAGTCATGATTATTCCTTTCTCCAGTTAATAATGAACATACACATGAAATCAGAAAATTATCTGAAGATTTTAGAATCTCCCTAACTAGTTCAGCACATTCTTGCAAGTGCGGATTATGCCTGTGCTGGATGGAATGGTGTAAGTGATAAATTTCATATTGAAATTATTTTTGTCATGGTCCTAAAGGTAGCATAATCATCTAAGTGCTGGATGCCAATATGGTTTCTTTGCATAAGAGACTTCAAGGTAACTATTCTACAGAGGGATGAAAGCCAATGATAAGTGAAGCAACCTATTCCACAAATATCAACAGAATTTCCCTATGTCTTGTAGGACTGCACTGCATTATGCTGGTCAGTTCGACTTGCAAGATTCCTGTCTTATGAGTTTAAACTTTTTTTCAGCTTGTCAAGGGCAATACATCACAGGAGTACATGTGAATCAGTATCTCAGCTGGCCAAGGCCAGAGTGTTAAAATCCTGTGAAAAGGGCTGAATACTTATTAGTATATTTAATACAAAGGAAAAGAAAAAGAGTGAGGGCTTTCTTGGTTTGGTTTTTTTTTTTTTTTGGCTTGGTTTTGTTTGTGTTAATTCGTTGGGTTTTGTGGTGGTTTTTTCTTTTCTTTGGAAAAAAAATTTTACTTAACAGTGCAATTAATTTAGGAAATGGTATTAATGCTCATTTAAAAATGCTTCTGTGGGGATTTAGTTAAGACAGAGCATGCAGGAAACCCGTAGGCTAAAGAGGGCTGCTCCATACGGCTTTACAGTTCGTTTTATATATGGAAGTGAAACAGTGCAAAGCAGCTTTTTCATGCTGCACACAAAAAGAAAAATAGAACAAAATGGTACAAAATGTTGTTGCTGATCTGATGAGTTTTGAGCTGCAGAATTATTCTACAAAGCTTAGAACATCCTCTGGCAAGTCTCAGCTTTCATGCTGTCATCAGTAGGAGGGCTGCTGAAAATTAAATGGATTAGGCAAAGTTAGCTGGTCCTCACCAGTGGGGCATGTGATGCCTTCTCCTGCTCTATTGTTCAGGGTGAGAAGGCATAGCTGGGGGTGGGGGGAGAGACATGCAGCAGGAGACTGCGATAATAACTGGGGGGATTGCTGGTGGTCTCTACGACTTCCTTTGAACTGTGCTTAACCCTGGGGTCAGTGGGTCAATTATTATGCCCTGGTGCTGAAGGGCAGATCAGCGGAGTCATGGGAGGGTGGTGGGGGAGGATAGGGTTGGCACATTTAGGAAGTCTACAGTGCATGAGGCAATGTGAAGAGCTGGTTACCAGAAGCCACCGTGTCAAGCAGCGCAGCAGGACCTTTTATTCAATAAGGGTAAATTATCTCACTTGGAGATCGATGTTGTGCAGCTGGGTTGCTTCCAGTTCCAGTTAGGTTAGAGCTTGATGTGCAGCCGTATGCTGTGTATGCATGTCAGTAGGGATCTGCAAAGTAATTGGGAAACTGGAGAGAGTTTTTTGGTCTTGCACCAAAAAAAGAGGAAGAATCGGTTTACTAAGCTCTAGAGTATGTACGTGCTGGGGGCTTAAGATTCTCCAGCCTCCCTTCTGACACACAGCTCTTTGGGAAGCTGAGGTGCATGTGTAAGGTTACAGAGAGCCATGGCTATCCCCCTCCCAGGGCTTAGATGTCCCTGCACAGTGCATGGGACTCACTGAAGCACACTGATTACTAATTTACACGACCTTTTCACTGGCCGCTTCCAGCGATGAAGCCTTCTTGTAGGATCCCCCTGAGAGGGATCAGGAACACGGCATCCTTAGTCTACCTCCATTTTTGGTGTCAGTAAAAAGTGATAGAGTGCTGCAGTGCCATGTCGTGGTGTGGTACCATTGGGAGCACAACTATCAGGTTCAGGTTCCTGCCCAGGTGACCCCCTCTGCTGGAGATGTCTGGAGGTCAGCATTCCCCACCACACATAAGGGCCTTACTGCTGATAAAAGGCTACTGCAGACAAGATATGGGTTTACAGTGCATCCGTTATTACCAGCAGATACCCTAATGGGCTTACCCCATGAATGTCTCTAATCCCTTTTAAAGCTGCTCATGCTCTTTGTCTGCATGACATCCTGTGGCAGTGAGTACAACAAATAAAATGTTCTGTGTAACAAAAGCAGGGAGAAGAAAAACCCCACCCCTTGTATTTAGGGGCTTTCTTTAGTTTAGCTTTTCTTTAGTTCTGTCCTGATAAATTCACTGTGTACTCTCTGTCTCTTACAAGTTTATAGATTCATGACATGTCCATAATCAACCACTTTTTTCACAGGAATTTTGTAGTGAGAATGTATAGAAAATTATTAGGTATAATTTACTCATCATTAAATTAACATGAAGTGATGGATTAGCAATTTAGATAGGTAATATTTAGTTTTTAAGAAATCTTTCTGCGTTATAATTTTTTATATTATGTTATAATATAAATTATATTATAATTCCTTCCTCCGCAAGGAGCTCTTCATGTAGTTGTCAGGATAAGCAATTTTTTGAGGACTTAAGAACACACTTTCAAAGAGTCTGTTTTGAATTATTCCAGAGTTCATTCTGTAGCTTATAAATATTTGGTCTTGGTTTCAGCGTTTCCTTCCACTGGAAGTGTAACACAAAGAGTAAGACATGCCAAGCTCTCCAATTACAAAGTTAGTGCTAACAATGCTGTATGTCCATTGTTGTAGTCATTCCTAAGTAACTCATAGAAAGTAACGAAAGGAATACACCTTTTTCTCTGTGAAGATACTGCTTTTCTGTAAAGAAATGAGACTAGATTCATGAGTAGAATTCTAGGTCATGGAAAGGTGAGAATATCTACCTTGTGACTGCATTTCCTTTCAAAAATGGTGAAGAATCAAAACTCAAGGAGATGCAGAGGCAGGTCAGCAGTCCCAGCCAGGTATTCTTGTTCACACTGGTTCTTAACTGCAGAGGCCCTTTCTTGTACAATAGTCTGTGCTTAGGTAAAGCAAAGCAGGTTGACAGGCAGAGAAATGGATTTTTATATTATGGCATCTTATGTTGAAACTTACTGACACAGGAGAGCTAACTGTAATTCATATTTAGCCAAAAAAAAAAAAAAAAAGAAGTATGTGGAAACATCAAAACTTTTTTGCTTGCTTTTTGCCCATAACAGGAGGAGAGAAGAGATTCTCTATTTTCCCATGCAGTGGAAAAAACCCCAAAATTTTGGCATGTTAAAGGAGTAAAATTCCACAACTCTGTGGGTAGAGATGAGGAGAACCTGAGGTCAACACACCAAGCAGCAGAACTGCTATTAAAAAGGGTTTCATCATTGCCTAAATCAGTTCAGGCCACTTACTCAGTGAATATATATTTCTAGGTACAGAAAATATTAATTTGTTTTCAATAATACAAGCAGAAGCATGCTTTTTCTAAAGAAGAAAACAAGAAGGGCCATCATTTAGCATTAAGACTTTTTGCATTTTCCCTGGGATCCAAAGAGTATTTCTTTCTTGTCATTCCCTTTGACAATTTTTCCTTGGGCTGATGTTTCATAAATACATCACCAGGGGATAAAACCAGCTAAAATAGCCTCATAAGCCCCTTTTTTTTTTATTCTTTGTAATACTTTTTTTCC
>NW_009909654.1:19711-33955 GCF_000696875.1 Nestor notabilis | reverse complement strand
GATTCTTTAAGGGATCATCTGTTGAAAATAGATTATTTTTTCTTTTTTTTAGAAAAAGTGGCATGAAGCTTTTAATGAGTAAACACAAGAAACCATAGATTTTTATCTTTTTAGTATACGCATTTTTAATACTTATTGTTGTGCTGGTTTGGAGAAGAAAAGAATTAAGGCAGGCGGTGAATTGGGAGCTCGACAGAGCTGTCCTCTGTTTGCCCTGTTCAGGTTTCAGTTTGGTTAAGTACTGCTGTGCATCAAAATGACCTCCCTCAAAAGCTTGGGACCTCTCCCATGCTGTTCTCTGAGCTGTTCCAGAAGATTTAAGAGCAGACCTAGAGTGGTTATGCTGTACACTTACTGGGTCTTGCATGTTAGCAGGGGGTTTAGACCTTTTGACTTCATAATGACTGCTTTCTTAGGCAGTGTGAAGCTCATGTGACAAATGATATAATAAACAAGTGCTCTTTGGATTTTTCTGGCTTTCCTTATTCCCTCTATTCCCATGAAACAATGTCACTGCTAATGCTGATGTTTAAATGTAGGGTTACTTCTGGAATTTCATTTTTGGAGCATCTCTTGGGCACATAGTTGAATTGGATGGAAGGCTAAGTAGGACCTGAATATACATGTCTGAAATAAAAAGGTGGTTGGGTGAACTAATATTAAGAACATTAGCAAAAAAATGTTAGAAAACATACATGAGGCTTCATGCCTGGATCTCACTGCTTCTTCCAAGAAATGAGCTCAAGCTGCAAATTTGATATCAATCTGCATTTCAACCCCTTAACAGTCCAGAGGTCTTTAGCTCTAGGATGTGATTTGGGGTATTCCAAAGACAGAAGTCAACTGAAGAATTTTAGATCTGGCCTAAAGTTTAAATCTAAATAATCCTAGAGTTGAGCAGGGTTTGAATTTGGCGTTATAGTTGAAGTCAGTGTCTATATATAAATACGAATTCAATCACAGAACACCACAAAAAAGTAAGATATAGATGAGAAAGTAGCTGCAGTTGAATAAGAAGCATATTTCCTATGAGTGAAAATGAAATTAAAAGAACATGGGTGGAAGCCAGCAAATATATTCTGTCATGAGACAAAATGTTTAATTTCCCATTTGTGATAACATTGAGAAACTAAATAGGGCCATGATATGAATGTTCCCTCATGCAGCACATTGCTGAGAGCTGGCAGCATATGAAACCTTGCTGCTCTAGGCTGATTGCCTAAAACCTCCTATCCTCTGACTTGATACTGCAATAGCCCTTCTGAAGACTGTCAGATATTCCTTAAGAAAAGCATGCCTGAAAGAAAGTTACTAAGATTTCTGTACTTACATGTATTTAAGATGCCAGCCACAACATGTGGACATTTTACAATAAAAAGGCACATATCCGTTTTAGCAGTGGGTACCTTGTAGCATCAGCTCTTGAAGGCCAGACGTAGAAATATTTGTTCTAAATTATAAGCATCACTGGACTTGTAAATCAGTAATTTTTAAGTAGTAGAGATTTACCTAACGTAGATGAAGATGATATATTTTCAAGCCATAACTGAGAATGGTGATCTTTATCTCATTTTCTTCTTCCTGTTCTCCCCTTCCCTTCCTTGCTTAAACATCATTTATTCTTTTCTCTTTTTTTACCACTGATTATGAACTACTGGATTCAGTGCTTAAATTGTGCAGGGTTAAAAGTATAGCTTTCCTCATATTTCTGAACTTTCTTCCATAAAAAGGTTAGGAAGATCTCTAATTTCACTTCCTCAGCATGAAAAGCAAAACATCTGGTTGTCTTAGTTTCCCACCGCCGCAGATGACTTTCAAGAAAGCAAGTAAGCAATGACATGCTTAAGATTAAAACCCAAAAATCTGCTATGTACATGCTGGCATGGGAGAACAGCAGTGTGATGAAGAAAAGCATACAAGTTTCTATAGCACTCATAATTACAGAGCATAGATAACAGCTTGCAGTTAACACTTCAATATATCCTGCCCCCTGCTCTATTTTTTCTGGCCACTGTCAATGGGAAGTTGATGGTAACAGCTGGTTGGGGAGTCCCCTCACGTGAATACAACCAGCTGCTGCATGCTGGTTCTTGCTTCTCCCTTCCTCACATACACATACTTTGAATATGTGTCTGGGACCAGAGGAGGTTCTGCAGCGGGGACAGTTATGACAAGCAGAGTAATCAGGTTAGAGCATGCTGGAAATAACTCTTTCAGTGTCAGCTTGCTTCAGTACTGTCCATAGTGGCCTTAAGAATAGGGAAGCTGGGAAAGGAGGCTCTGTGTGCTTCCATTTCTTATCATCAGGTAATGTCTGGGCCCAGTAGAGCATAAGACTCTTAATTTACTCCATCTGTTCCACTTACTCGCACAGTGAAATAGAGCATTTCTTCTTCTTATGTTCTTTTTCCAGGTTCCCTTCAATGGCCAATATTATTATGATGACAGCTGTCAGGGACATTTTACTTACTTCAACTTGTTTGTTTCTAATAGAGCTCAGCCAGGAAAACCCATTCTTCACCTGTGTGCAGCATCTTTATGGCAGAAATTAGGGGTAATGGTGGAGGAGAGATACAACTGTTTTCCAGCTTTTCTGAATGGCTGTAATTTTAAAAACATGAAATTAGGATCCTGTCAGTAATCTCTTGTGACATATTCCTCACTGACAAAGATAAGGTGAGAGCAAGGTGAGAGGGTAGATTTAGATTAGACTTTAGGCAGAAGTTCTTCCCTGTGAAAGTGGTGAGGCCCCAGCACAGGTTGCCCAGAGAAGCTGTGGCTGCCCCATTCCTGGCAGTGTTCAAGGCCAGGTTGGATGGGAAACAGGGACAAACACCTTCCCTGTGAAGTCAGCCAAGCATTGGAACAGGCTGCATAAACACCATCTCCAGCCTTGGAGGTTTTCAAGACCTGTCTGGAAAAAGCCCTGAGCAAACTGGTCTGACCTCAAAGCCCTGCTTTGTCCAGGACGTTGGCCCAGAGGTCCCTCCAGCCTGAAGAACTGGCCTTTGATCCTATAAATTCTCCAGCCCTTTACAGGAGATTGACTTCCACACAGAAACACAATGTAAGGTCCTGAAGCAGCCAAGCTTTGTATGGAGAACCAGATATAGTAGGATCATAGAATCATACAATCACAGGCTGGTTTGGGTTGGAAGGGATCTTAAAGCTCCTCCCATTCCAGCCCCCTGCCACAGGCAAGGACACCTTCCACTAGACCAGGTTGCTCCAAGCCCCTGTGTCCAGCCTGGCCTTGAACACTGCCAGGGATGGGGCAGCCACAGCTTCTCTGGGCACCCTGTGCCAGGGCCTCTCCACCCTCACAGGGAAGAACCTCTGCCTAAGAGCTCATCTCAGTCTCCGCTCTGTCAGGTTAAAGCCATTCATTCCCCTTGTCCGGTCCCTACAGGCCCTTGTCCAAAACCCCTCTCCAGGTTTCTTGTAGCCCCTTTAGGCACTGGAGCTGCTCTAAGGTGTCCCCTTAAGGAGCCTTCTCTTCCCCAGGCTGAACCAGTCCAGCTCCCTCAGACTGCTCCATAGCAGAGCTGCTCCAGACCTCTGATCATATGGACACAGAAGATGGTTAATCCTTTTTATAGCATGCTGGCTAAGGGCTAAATATATCTTCCTATCCTACAATGATCCAGCTTTTACTGCAGAGTAAAGTACTTCATATGAAGCATATGCCATTTCAAGGTGACATCTTGCCGAAGACCAGTTACCAGAGTGTATCAAACATGCTGTAAATCCCTACCTCAAGTCCCCCAAAATTGTTTATATATACTCACACCTTTTCTTTAAATATAATTTATTCTGCGAATTTATTACAATACTAGTATTATATTGAATCCATTGCATGATTGCATAGATGGAGCATTTGTATTTTAAAATATTTATGCCACCATACCCACTCCGTACACTGAAAATGGTGGAATGGTAAGAAAGACAAAACTTTCTAATTCAGCTAGTAATTAGCATAGCTAATTGCCATTTCCCTTTCAGACAGATGGCAACTTGTGGTTTTGATCAAAACCCAGGATATAAACAAATAAACACAAAACCTCCAATACCAAAATAGCTTTTGGCTACCTTCTAGGTTAGTTATGCAGAACAAAGGTGGTATGTGGTATGTATTAGCAAATCCAGAAACATGCATAATGATAAAGCTACTGAATCACTAGTAATAATCTTACTGTCACTGCTAATACTGTCAGTTGTAGTAGTAAGAACCTGCAGAAATACATGCGAAAGCAGACAAACCTCCAAGTTACATTTCTATAATTAGGAACTTATTCATGTAGGAAAGCAGGAAGAACAAAGCAATGAATAAATTATTTGCTTGGCATTTCACAGAGCCTGGAGAATGCCAGAGTGACTGAATTATCACACATATAAGCAAGATAAAGAAACAAGCCAGAGCACGGTAGAGAAATTTATTCCTAGTGCCACTCAACACTCTTGTGATAAAGTTTCATAAAGGATAAATGCATGCTGTTCTGACTGCATTGTGGAACAGAAAGACCAACCCCTCCTCCCCTTTTATTAATTTTTGTGTTACCACATTAATAATGAAAGGGGATACTAGAGAAAGGGTGGATAATAGAGGCTACTCCCTATCATATTTGAAAACCCATGCAAATTGAGAGGTTCCTCATGAGTGGAGAATGCCAAATCTTGCACTCATCTTCAAAAAAGAGACCTGAAGGACTACCTGGGAAGCTATGAGACGGTTAGCCTTTGGTCCATAGGAAAATCACAGTAAAAGTCTCGGAGTACCTTTCTGGGTACAGGAAGGCTCTGGTGCACCCAGCACAAGAAGGAAGTAGAGTTGTCTGAGTGAGTCCAGAGGAGCTTTGAGCAACCTGGTCTAGTGGAAGGTGTCCCTGCTCATGGCAGGGGGGTGGAACTGGATGAGCTTTAAGGTCCCTTCCAATCCAAACCAGTCTGTGATTCTGTGACCTTGTGATTCCCAGGTGTGCCATGCAAGGAATGCCCAAGTATAACAGAGGAACATTTGCTACAGTACCTCTCGTCTGCTACATTTGCCATTACATGAAAAGCAGCTACAGGCTTTCTCAATGACCTTACGTCCTATTAGCAGAACAAGAAATAACAGCTTAGATCCTGTGAGAGAGCACTGAGAGAGCACACTAACAGCTCTGACAGCTTGTGCTGCCACAAAAATAAAATGAATGCATGTTTCTGAAGACAGCAAATTCCAAAGGTAAATAAAGTAGCTGTTGACCAAACACAAAGGACATACTAGTTAGAGCTGAGTACGTGAATTGGAGTGTGACTCATCTCACATCTCAGACTAATACATAAGCTTACCCAGAGTGGCATATATTTGATTCAGATTTTAATTAATTATTTATTTTTTGGTCATAGGTTTCTGAATTTGAATGAAACCTCAGACTAAGCACCAAAATAAGAAAGGCTACTCTCTGAATACTTTTTTTAATTCTTTTTCAAAACCAGAAATTAAAAAGTCTCAGTTTATTATATTCTTGCAGGCTAAAAACCTTTCAATATATGAATGTTTTGGCTGAGTTTGCCTAGGCAACAAAACTTACAGTACTGACCTAAGCCAGCCTTTAACTTCTATTGAGATTTGCCCATCTTTAATGATAATGTGAGTAGACAGACTAGAATAAAGCAGGTTTAAATCCTCTTAAGCTGTAAAAGAAAAGTAACCCAAGGATCTGAGCTGGTTTATTCATCAGAGACAGAAGGTACACACCCATCAAACAGTAAACATCTGGACTGCTTCAAACTATCCGGGTGGAGAGGGCAAATGTCTTTTCTCAAGTCTTTCATGCAAGATTAAATGTCTGCCTGCTTTTTCAAATACTTGTTGTACTAAGGTGCCCTAATCTTATATTTGAAATTAATTTGAAAACTTAAGTTACTCATTTTTAGGCATGGCTATAAAACACAGAATCCATTTTGCAACAACAACCACAAAAAGAGGTTTCAATATTTTATTTTCTTTTTAAAGCAGGATAAAATCTAAACTTCTTGAACTTCCTATTGTGGAAAAGTGAGTTTCTGCAACAGCCATGAACGCGCGCAGTCATTATGACCATTTTATAGGTGGAAAAAATGCGAATGGGAAGAAATTGAGCAATTTCGTTTCCATAAATAAGCGGGGTTTGACCATGTCTTTCCTTCCTTCAGAGTGATACTCTGTCACCCTTCTGTTCAAGGCTAGTCTCTTCTGTGACATGTCAGGAGTTTTCACCTGGTGTGGTTTTAGCTGGAGTAATGTGGGTTGCTCAAGAGAAGGCTGGAGCCACCCATGATGGTGTATGGCATGTGAGGCAGGAGCCATGCCCTCAGGTGCATCCTTGGCTGTTCGTGTCCCCTCTGTGCCAAGGACGTTTCAAGGGCGTAACTTGGCTGTCCCAACAGACGAAGCACCTAACACAGAGGCAAAATAAACAATCTGCCCAAGTTTAGTCTGCTGAGACCTGGTGGGTTTTTTTTTTTGGTCTGACCTGAAGATGCCTGTTTCTGTGCCCTGTGCACTGGAGGATGCTGTCCCGTATTCTCTCAAATACATTTAATGCTTACATTAAGATATCTACTGGTCTGCCTGCTGCTGCATGGGGTAAGTACTGACTATCAAACAAAATCATTTTTTTCCCAGCTGCAAAGAGACATTGTCTCCCTCAGGAGGACCTTAGAAACAAGAAAGCAAGAAGCCAGCTTGGCCATGCTTCCTGCATGACCTTGGGTTGGGATGCTTCATCTGGAAGAGTTTCTGTTTCCCCTCCACCCCCCAGTAAATGGGGATAATAATAGCTGCCCATATCGTTGGGGGATGTGAGGGCTAATAAGTTAATGCCTGTGAGGCTCTCTGGCACCCTGCTGACAAGGGGCTGCCTGAGTGCTGTGACAGAGCACAGGAGTGCAGGAGCTCACAGAGCAGGAGTTGCTCACTCTCTAGTGTTGATTAGAGGGGGAAAAAGCAACCATGAGAGCAGGGAAGGAAGACAACTGCCATAAAAGCTGAAGCAACAACAGAGGGTGGGCTGCAGTGCCCAGCAAGGCTAGGAAATAGCTGGTTTGCCCACAGTGTTATTCTCACTATCCAAGTTTGTGTTATGAACTTCATCCCATACCCACTAGGAGACCTGGGTGTCTTCATGCCAGCATGACATCCTGCATAGAGCAATTCAAAGCAGTTGATGCATGGTAGTGGTAAAGGGAGAGACAGATTAGCAGAAGACAAGGAAACCAGAACCATGTGCTTGAAGAAGTCAATAGGAGCAAGGAAGTTTGCAGCCCCCCAAGGCTTGTGCTTACATGAGCCCGGCTAGGCATAAAGGATGGCATAGTGGGGTTTGGTGGGTGCTAAAAAGGTATCAGCATAAGCTTAGGTGGGGGCAGACCTGAATTAGAGCCTATGATTCCTACAGACATGCTCATGTACATTTAGCAGATCCACTGTGCCACTCTATTTCTCTTGATGATTAGATTGTTTTGGTTTGAGGTCCCTTTTCTGCTTCTTTCCTCCCCATTAACTTACCCTAAAGGGAAAACAATCTTTCTACCAAGAAATTAATCTGCTAGCTATCAGGATAACAGTTTATATTTTATGAGAAATTATTTATATTAAAAATCTCATATGTCAGAGTGTTTGGTGTGAATTTCTGCTTTTGCAGAAGACTTGCATAGTTCGATTCAGAGTTACTGAAGTGTTATTGTATCTGTGTGAGCACAGTCAGGACCTGATGTGAAATTTCCTGTGATCTAAATCAGGACCACTCAAGTGTCAATTAATGAGAATCCCAAAGCAAGTAATTTCTGTGACTGCTGCTACTTGGAGGAGCAGTGGCAACATGCAACTGCAGTGCCCATCTGGAAAGGCAGAGAGCCAGGCTGGCCTGGCAGAGCTAGCACACTGCTTGCAGCTGAGCAGAAGGCTTGTACAGATGACACAAAGAGTGGAGTACCGCAGTGATGTGCCTCGCTTCATCTTCGATGAACTCATATTCATGGCTCTGATCACTGGATAAAGCACCATATGAATGTGGAAGGAGAGACCTGTTATTGCATAAAAGAGATGGTGGTGTGTTACATCACGGAGACTTTTGAAGACTTTTGCAGGTGCTACCACTTATTCTGGAGGAAAAGAAACACCTCGCTCCACCACTAGACTGAAGTTCAGATTAAAGTAAAAATGGTCATGGAATAACAGTAGCACTTAGCAGATGGATCTAGAGCCGGACATGAGGGTTTTGCAAATCCTTATGCTATTTAGGCTGTCATTAATAGCTCTTTTAAAGTGTTATTTTTCTGGTCCTTTAAAATGTTTTCTGTAAGCTGTTCAGGAGGATGGTGTCCTACTGCTTTTACTGGGTTTAGTAAAATACAGCCTGACTTAGCTGGGACTTCAAGGGTTTTTCACTTCAGTGCAATTAAAAAAATAAAAGAGACAAGTGTGAGCACTTAGCTTTAACGGCAAATGACAGTTAGTACACTTAATCTCTTTCTAGCATCTATAAAGCCTTTGGTTGGAGGCTGATAAACTTTGTGGGAGCACTCAGTGATTTACCAACTTACATGCTTTTGAATAGCAATATTAATACAGGTTTGTCTCACGGCAAGGTAGGAGTTGGCCATGTGCATTCTGTTGCTACAAAACCCCCTTGTGAGTGTATATGATATGAGTACTTATACAGTTCAGCTATAAATACTACTTAGCAAACAAGCTCATTTTATTTTGGAGAGAAGGCAGTGAGCCCGTGACAACCTGATTTCATGTAAACCTACTGAATCTCAGGTAAATCCCCCACTTTTCATGCCTGAGGCATTAAGTGACAACTGAGACCTTCCAAAGTGACAGGTACGTGTACATACATTTGACCAACAGTATACATGTCTTCATGCCCAGAGGAGGCCACAGAGATGCTGTGAGGACTGGAGCAGCTCTGCTCTGGAGACAGGCTGAGAGAGCTGGGATGGTTCAGCCTGGGGAAGAGAAGGCTCCTTAAGGGGACACCTTAGAGCAGCTCCAGTGCCTAAAGGGGCTACAAGAAACCTGGAGAGGGGCTTTGGACAAGGGCCTGTAGGGACAGGACAAGGGGAATGGCTTTAACCTGACAGAGCGGAGACTGAGATGAGCTCTTAGGCAGAGGTTCTTCCCTGTGAGGGTGGTGAGGCCCTGGCACAGGTTGCCCAGAGAAGCTGTGGCTGCCCCATCCCTGGCAGTGTTCAAGGCCAGGTTGGACACAGGGGCTTGGAACAACCTGGTCTAGTGGAAGGTGTCCCTGCCCATGGCAGGGGGTTGGAACTGCATGAGCTTTAATGTCTCTTCCAACCCAAACCAGTCTGGGATTCTACGGGAGTATATATTGAGTATGTATTTGTCCATTTTTGCTACTTTCTTCATCTGCTTTGCAGCCTTGGGGGCTTTGAAGGATATTGATAAATTGTGTCTAAGAAAGGAGCCATGTGTATTTCAGCATTGCTCTATTTTTTTCTGGAGACTTCACAGTCCAAACAACTCACCAACAGTTTGGCTCCTTCCTGTGTTAGATGTGATGAAAAGTGATTAATTTTTACACCCAATTCTTGATTTTCTCAAATCAAGATTTTATATGGATAATTTCTGACAATAATTTATTTTGCTCAAGGAGTATTAAATATACTGTAGAGACTGTTGTGAGGGAAGGTTTTAGTAAGCTATAATTTATTCAGTGGGTACCACTACACTATCCTTACGTATGAAAATACGCACAGGAAGGTCAATCCTAATTCACAGCACACGCTACAGGTGTATGTGAAACAAAAGTAGAAAAATAAGTCTTCTGCTTCTCCGTACACCTCTTCAGAGAATTCAGTTGTGGCTGAAAAGGAAAACCAGCACTTCTGGTGTGATACAGGGGGAGATTGAGATAATAATTTATTTTTTAAATCACAGGATCACAGACTGGTTTGGGTTGGAACCTCCAGTTCCAACCCCCTGCCACAGGCAGGGACACCTTCAAAGGAGCTATGAACACATGCTCCTTGCGCTCATGCATGACAGTGAGAACAGTCAGCCCTGCTTTGCTGTTCTTGAAAGCCATGGGGAGGCAGAAGAATGGAAACCCCAGTTTATTCAACCAGAGACAGGGATTGGAAGTCTTATGGAGGCTGTGCCCCCCACAGCTGCCGGCTGTCCAGGGGCACCTGTTTGGATGTAGTGGGGAAAGGAGCCGTGAAGCCAACTGTCAAGAGTTTTTCTGGGATGAGGGGCTGATCCACAGTACAGTGGCTCACTTGTAACACTCTCATCTTCTACCCCGTTCCAGCTCCTCCAAATTACTGAGGCTTGGCTACATGCATGAGTCTCCCACAACCTGATCTGTGTGAGAGTGGCCGGGTGTTGCAGAGCGCTGGCTGGAGGGGTGCCAGATCCTGCTATGCCTTCACGGGATGCTCCGGGAGAGGGACGCCCTGACCCTGGGTCAGGCACAGCTGCCCCAGCCCCACCAAGGGCTGAATTTGCAGCCATGATTTCAAGCCTTCTGTAAATCCCTCCTTGGCCACTACAGCCGCCTTTGGCAGCATTACAGCTCTCAACTCCCTCTCACCATTCTCTAACAACCATGATGAGGTAACCAAAACATGGAAGCTGAAATCCCTGCATTATTGTTCTCCAGCAAAGCAGACTTGCAAGGGAACATGCCTTGAAAACATCTGGTGTTAGGCTGGGAATTAGGACCAGATATAGCTTTACAGTGACCAGATTATTGCACATGACACCACTGCCAGCAACAGGGAAGTCCTTCTTTTAATTCATCCAAAAAAGAAACAAAAAGCACATTTATTTATTTAATTTTCTTAGCAAATGTATGTCTTTGTCTGAAGACTTTATCTTATTCTGGATAAACTGAGGAAAGAATCAATATTCTGTGATAAGCCTGGAGCAAAAATAAATAATTATTTCCTGTATCCTGCAGAAATTACATGGCTATGAATGTTAGTGTAACAGTTAGTATCTCCAGTTCACTCTCCCCTCAGCACCGTGGGTCTTTGCATACCAAGAGCTGAGAATGGGAAAGATGACACATACCGGTTTTCTGATTTCTGCTTAGTAAGAGATTATCTAATGGGAACAAATACTCTGATGAGCATGAACATCAATGCTTCCTGTAAGAAAAAAATACATCAATCCATCTTCACTCTATTGCAACTTTTCAAAGTAGATAAATAGGAAACCCATGTAATACTGATGTGTTTTCCCTAAAAAGAGGTGGACATTACTTTTTTTATCTATTTATTTTTTAATAAAGGAAGTGACACAGTGACACACCTTTGAGTGCTAGGAGATGGGTGGGGAGGGGAGGGGGGCGCATTTTTACTTTGCAGGCATTATCAGTCTTGCTCTGCAGGAATACTGAATCCCTAAGCACTGTGTTTAGTGTTCAGACTTGACATCCTTTAGGTGGTTGGAGCTACCTCATGCCAAGATCTTGTCTGGTGTTGGTAAAGATTCACTTTCTTCTGACTCTGTTTTCCTTGGAGTAAAGGATCTGATACTTATTCTGGAACATATTCTGTCTCTGCCTTGTGATTAGCCCATTTACCTCAAATTTTCCCATTTCTTTCACCTCCTTCCTTGACAGCCTCACTTGCCCAGTGAGCCTTTTCCACTAACAGCTCTTCCCAGAATCACAGTGCTAAGGGAGGTATGGTATTGGGAAACAGAGGCAAGTTGCCAAGGGCCTCTTGTCAGATGAATACATGTGTTGGGTGTTCCCAGAACTAGAAAAATACATTGGCACTGTGGAGACCAAGAGAGACATGAAGATCTGGAAAGAATTGTCTCCCATTTTAGTTGCCATTTGGACCTGTAAGAAATTAAAGATTGCATTCTCTGTGCACCAAATTAGCTGACACCACTAGATTTGTCTAGAAGCTTGTAGCAGATGCCAGTGTGTGGCTGATGATCTGTAGAGGTAATGCCTGTCCATGTCACGAAGGTTAACGTAAGCAGTGGGGTACTACATAGCCACATTGAGCCTAGTAATATGCATAGATAGAGAAAGCTTAGCTTTTGCAGTAGAAGAGCCAGTAAAACGCTGCACATTTTTGCTAAGTTTTAGTGACTTTGTTCCAATCATGCTACCATCCCATTTATTTTTGGATTACCTAGTCCAAAATTCACCAATAGAGAATTCACAGGGAGTAAAATTCCCACTCTCACAGTAATCTTTGTGCCAGAAAGTGCTCACATGCTGACTGAATCAGAGCAAAATACCTTTTGTATTATCTCACTGAGTATTATTAACTCACAACAGGCATATATAGTACCAAAGACAGTACTGTTGGAAATCCATGTGGGCAGTTGAAAGGGAGGAAGAAATTTCAAAATTCCAAATAATACATACCTTCCAAAAACTGAAACATTGACAGATATGACACATTTAGTCAAAACCCAGATTCTTTCCATGAAAATGCCTATGCTTCTCTCAGTCCAGGATTTTACACTTTAGTGTAAATCTAGCGGCAGTGTGAACTGCCTCCCAGCTTAATAGGGACTGTTAATGACTGAACATTCAAAATAATAGTTTCTGCTTAGGCTCAGATAAAATGGTAGAAGAAAATGGATGTTGTGGAGGATGAACTGCAGATGAGAAAGGAGAAGCTTAATTTGTTTGTCTTGATTAATGCTGACCATCTGAAAATAATGGTACCGCTCATGGTGGACGCCACAGGGCAGAGCTTGAGGTTCAGGTTGTGGCGCTGGAATGATTCTTGAGCATAATTTACTGAAGAACAAGAAGAAAAGCAGTTTGTATTCTGAGACAACTAGGGGCAGAGCTGGCCTCTTGCAAATTACCAAAGGTAGTCCTGCTAGCTGACCCATTTGTGTTTCTACTGTAACAAAAAATCATATAGTACATTCTGATAGGGAAGCAGGGATTTTCCATACACACAACATAAGTGTGATTGGGACTACTTTCTATAAAATTTCAGTGGGAGTCCTCTAATTTCATTACAATCATTTGAAAAATCACACTGAAGAAAAGAAGTTTATTTTTAACTCTCTTAAACCTAATTTGAAGACATTTTCTTGTGCTTTATTCTGTATATGCTGTATTCCAGTACAGTACACAATCAAGATAAAGAAGAAATAATGTATTTCTAGCCTTATCTCTGTATTCTTGTCCAGAATTGTTATGCTAAGGAACTAAAAGAAGACAAAACCCCCTCAGGAAGCTGTTGTCATGATTATCTAATGCAGCAAGAAAAGATGAAATTAAGTTTCTGTTCAGGAAATGATTCTTACAAAGTACCACTTAAGTATTACATACTATACAAAATGTTAGAAACCTCATGTTTGAAGTACTTCATGCATGTTTTGGCTCACATGACAGTAATTTTTTGGGCAAAGCTTCAGTTGGTTAAAATGGGAAAAATGGTCAACTTTCTTCTGGTCCTTTTATGCCAAGGAAGACCCAAAGAGGACCCAAGGGACTTGTTTTGGGGGAAAGAAATTTCCTAGTTTTGAAATTTAATTTGAATTAAAACAGGAGGTTTTGACCTCTGATGTGTGTTATAAAGTACAGCACAGCTTGAAGAGAAGGTGATAAATTCTTTAGTTTTTAACTCCATTTCTTTCTGAGGAAAGTATTTAAAATACCAGCAGACTTCTGGTTCTCTCAGATGCTAACTATTGTACGGCCCTAGTTTTAGGCTTATACTGCCTTAGGCTACTTAGAGATAGAATAGCTGTAGACCTGTTAACATTTTGCAGTGTGGGTTTTAGATTTTTTTTGGTCAGAAGTACTTATAAATGAAACCTTGAAGCCACAGGAACTTTTGTTACCCACACTTAAATGCATATGTTGTTTAGATGAAAAACTGGCATGCTGCAAGTTTCCCATTTAATTTGTGTAGTCTTCATTCAACCAGCTGAACATTATAATAGTTAATAAGGGGATAGCTAGAACCAAGAATGGGAAAAATAGATAGCCCAAAAGAGCAAGTTATCTAGGCTGACAAAAGGAAAATGTAAATACCTTCTGTTGCTGCTAAGCATCAAGTTAGAGCTGTTTGGGATAACCCAAATGTACCATGAAAATGGCTGCCAAAATGTAACCTTCTTTTGCTCTTGTGTGTCATGTGCATGCTACTGTTCATTTATAGGGTTTAATTCATTAATACATTCATTAATAGGGTTTTCATTTATAGGGCTGTACTATGCCTTTCACCTTGTGCCCAGTGTTATCAGTAAAGTCTTGTGAT
>NW_009909654.1:4592-19680 GCF_000696875.1 Nestor notabilis | reverse complement strand
AAGAGTGTTTTGACAGTCCAAATAAAATCTCAGGAAAATCTCCTTTAGAACATTTTCTGGATTTTATGATGTAGATATTGCTTAGATGCTGTTCCCTTGCACAACTTGCTCTGAATGGTACCTTTCATTTCAGGAGTTCAACTTCTTGGGTAGCTGAAATTTCCTGGCAGTTTTCTGCTGCAGGGAGGAAAGGGGGCTGTTAGGCACCCACAGTTGGTGATTTTTTTTATGTCAGCAGTACTTATGGGAGAAAGTCAGCAGGACAAATCAGTGCAGCTTTGTGCCGAAATACAGATTTGCTGCTCAAGAAAACCTGGCATTTAAGCTGTCATTTTCATTCCTGTTGTTTTTCTTCTGAACTGCAGGTCTGGAGATTGTAGCTGGGGTGGAAAGTCCGACCTTGATTTTCCTTCGGTCCCCAGACTCCAGGCACTAGCATTTGTGAAAAAAGACTTTCAAATATGTAACAGGTTTCTGTGAGTTCTTCATGTTTTTATTTTTTTGAAAGTGATTTCAGGCCGTATTTCATACCAACATAGAGCACACAATGCTGTGCCTTCATGTTGCTCTTCTCCTTCTGCTTGGGACTTGGACCTAGTTTTTCATCACATGCTAGTCATCAAAATACTCTGCCTTGGATCCTCAAAGTGAAACTAAGGCTTAACTGCAGTGGGCTTATTTTTCCTGACTTTTAGCTCACTGATATGTAAGTGATCTTTCCAGTAGAATTCCCTTTTCCACTTGTACCATTCGACTCTGTAATACTTCTCCATGCTTATCTACTCTCTGTTCTAGGTTGCCAGGTCTCTGACCTTGTCTTTCCCTTCACCTGCTCTGAATCTTTTCAGATTATTCTGCTATATGCATTTTTAATCTTTTCTTGTTTTAATTTTTTTTTTTTACCCCCAGCCTGGCATGTTCTACAGTGGAACAAAATCCACTTCGGAAATGCAAACTTTTTCATGAGGAACAGGAAGATGCCTAGCTCTTGTCACCTCTAATCATATAAATAGTGTTGCATTGGAATCTGCTGTGGCTTCAGATACCTGATGTGATTTCATTTGCCCAAATGTCCATGTATTGCCCTGGCCACAGCAGCTCTGAGTGTGTTCTGCGCTATTGCTCTGTGAAGACCATATGATGGGCTGCATCCCCAGAACATGAGCAGCAGGTTGAGGGAGGGGATTCTCCTGCTCTGCTGTGCTCTGGGGAGACCCCCCTGCAGTCCTGATCCAGCTCTGGGGCAACAACACAAGAGGGACGTGGAGCTGTTGGTGTGAGTCCAGAGGAGGCCACGGAGATGCTGCGAGGGCTGGAGCAGCTCTGCTCTGGAGACAGGCTGAGAGAGCTGGGATGGTTCAGCCTGGGGAAGAGAAGGCTCCTTAAGGGGACACCTTAGAGCAGCTCCAGTGCCTAAAGAGGCTACAAGAAACCTGGAGAGGGGTTTTGGACAAGGGCCTGTGTTAATAAAAGCCTGAAAAGCAAAGTAACTTGGAATTTTGTTTGCAATTTGAGAAGAATCAGTTAAAAAACCTTTCAGGGAGCAACACCAGACTTTTGGCACAACTTCAGTGTGAATGCCCCATCCCTGGATGTGTTTAAGGCCAGGCTGGACGGGGCTTGGAGCAACCTGGTCTACTGGAAGGTGTCCCTGCCCGTGGCAGGGGGTTGGAACTGGATGAGCTTTAAGGTCAATTCCAACCCAAACCAATCTCTGATTCTGTGATTCTATGAAGGCACAGATCCTGTGTCATACCCACAAGACCAACACAGATAGCTTATAAAATGGCAGTAATTATCTCTGGTTGGCAATGAATTGCTTCCCTTATATTTAACCCATCATGATCTCTACGGCTAAAGACCCTCATAATGTCTACTGCAGGTTATATTGATCTGTATTTCTTAGCTGGTCTTAGGTAGTTAGCACTTTCCAAAATCTTGAATCAAATGAATTTGCAAAAATAGCAGTAACCTTTAAACATATTTTTGAGGAGCAAGCATAACAAAGAGACAAGCAGAAGGCATAAAAAACACCAAAAAAAGCTCATTTTAAAATGAACTCAACATTAGCTTAGTAAGGAGCAAACAAGTGAGAGTCTATTCCATACGGGGCATCACACACAACTGATTGCTCCTGTAGGACTATGTCACTGAATCTGTACAACCACAGTAATTGTTTTGTAGGTGATCCATATTCACCAGAAAGATGTGAACAATTGCCAGTTCCACAGTATCTTAGTGGTTAGGGGGAAAGTTTGGAAGTGGGTGCATTGGTCCAAAATTCTGGAGCCACAGGCTAGCCAACCACAGCAATATCTACTAGATTTTTTTGTCATATGATCCACAGTGAGCATAAAGGTTGGGATTCTCACAAATACTGTGGCACATATGATTGTGATGCTAACAAGTCTCTTCA
The DNA here is from genome assembly GCF_000696875.1 of Nestor notabilis. Lineage (NCBI taxonomy): Eukaryota > Metazoa > Chordata > Aves > Psittaciformes > Psittacidae > Nestor > Nestor notabilis. The sequence continues at coordinate 17,264 of NW_009909654.1, read as the reverse complement.
CAAAATTGTTGTAGTACTGAGAAATAAACCCTGAATTTTTAGTGCTAAACACAATGTTGATGCAACTTAAGTTAAACAGAGCTCCTTTCATGAGCAGTCAGTGGGAGACACACTCTTGGGAAAGTATTTCCCTATGGCATAGACTAATCACTAAGAAAGACGGCAACAATACTTGAGTCCTCTCTTTGGAGCTTTTTCCCTGGACCCAGAAGAGAAGCTTGGAGCATGAAAGCTTATTATATTCCTTCTGTAGCAAGAATTATGTGTCTAACTATGTGCCCTGTGGCTGTTTAGAGAATAAGCACCAATGCTGAGGCTTCATAGTCTTATCTTTACTTGGACCTAATCGTTTAAGAACTATATAGTTTAGAAATCTGTATGAACTCTTATTACTGAGATAGTTTGTTCTAATGCCCAGATTGTTAGATAGATGCCTATTGTAAGCAAACGTGATATGAGCAACCTGATCTAGTGGAAGGTGTCCCTGCCGAAGGCAGGGGGGTGGATCTGGATGAGCTTCCAACCCAAACCATTTCATGATTCTATGATAATTCTATGATATAAGAAGTTCCATGATGTAATTGTTCTCATTTCACATTGCAACAGTGATTTAGCACTGCTACCATCTGGTCCTGACAAAATTAAAACCTAACCAGGAGGCTGGGCATTGTAATAACCTTATCATGGTCATATGGAATTACAAACAAGCCTGTAGATCCGGTTCTTTTGTTAACAGATTGTTAACATTGGCCACAGATGTTTTAATTTAAAAATGCAAGAATTTAGGCATCTCTACAGCATCTCTAAAATTATAATTCATATCCTTTTCTGAGAGACAGCTGGGGACTTGACTTTTGAGCTTTTTGTGAGAATAGATGGGTAAGGTTACACTGCAGTTTGCATGTCCTTCATTATTCCAATGAAAATGATAAAAGCTTCTAGTAACAAAAGGACATTTGGTAAACAAATGCCAGCTGACTCTTGTATGAAGAGCAGATTTGTCTTTTTGTTCTAGTTATGCATAATGTGGTAGCCAACTTGCTATTTGCAAAGAGCCTGGGGCTGGCACACCAGAAAGAACTAAGTATTTTCTCCAGATGATATTTAAAAGCAGAGAGCAGCAGAAACAAGATCTTTTGGCTGGGACAGTGCCTTTCCTCTTAAGTTGTGCGGTCTTACCTGACCACCGCTACTGTACAGCTCTAGGGATTCTTCTTCTGTCCTGCGCATGGGTGAGGAAGGCGTCATGGTTCACAAGTTCACCCACAGTGAAAGAGAAGCTGTCTCTTTTACCCACATGAAAGTTATTCTGTCATCTGCTAACTATCGCAGACTGATTAGAAACAAGCAGACATGTATTTGTTCTCTTGAACAAATACTTAACCGAATGTTGACAATTAGCCATAACATTTGTGCAGGTTGGCAGCAGCTTCTCCTGGTTTGATTTACTCCCCACTCATTCTCTAATCAAGTCTCTTTTTTAGATGAAAATTCCTCTTTCATCTCCATTTTTCATCTGCGAGGATGGTGAGGCACAGGAACAGGTTGCCCAGTGTGGTGAATGCTCCACCCCTGGCAGTCTTCAAGGCCAGGTTCAGCCTTGGCCGACAGAGTCTGCTGTCAGGCATCCCTGCCCACAGCAGGGGGTTGAAACTTGATGATATTAAGGTTCTTTCCAACCCAAATCATCCTATCATTCTATGATTTTCATACTTGCCTAGAAAAAACATACTCTTTTTCAACCAGATAGAATAGGAAAAGAAAATATTCTCCTATTTCTAGTCTCTTCAATTTTCTTATGCTTAAGAAGGTGAAAAAAAGGATCTACTAACTTCTCCAGGATTCACTGGTGCTATACTTAATTAATCCTAGTATTTCAGTCGAGCCTCCAGAAATGTGAAGGGCCTGAGGAAGGAAAGACATTCATTTACTGTTTATGTCATTTGTAATTATGCTATTTGATTTCCCTTGTGGCCTCACAGTTTTCCTTGAGTCTCTCTTCCAGGGTGCTTGTGGAAAGCCCACCAAGCAGGAACCAAAAGAACAAGAAATAATGGCCAACAAAAACTAAGTCCTGAGAAAACAAAACAAGTATTCTTTTGTCAGTGTTACAGCTGAAAAACATACTGAAAAACAGTGTTAAGTATCTTTCTTGTATTCACTAGCTGTTGGGTTTCAATCAGAAAGAGGGGAAAATACTGGGAAAACAACCTAGCAGGTGGGCCAATTTCAGGTGAGATGCTATTTCTATTAGACTTAGCAGAAATAGTGTGAGTGAGAGAAGAAATTACATGAGTTACCCTGCAGGAATAGATTGGAGATAATCTAACATCTGAGGAAAAGGAAGTGTTGCATGTGAAAATGAAACAGGGAGAGAAGAGTGGCTTCCAAGAATAAACACAATGGAGCATCATTATCAGAAAATAGAGCATTGTTATCACAGAACAGCAGAAATGGGACTAAGTGGATTCAGGAGGCTTTATTTGCACCTTTGACATGATGTTAAAGGAAGGACACAAGATCTGACACCCTTTGGTCCTGTTTGGGTCTTGATATTTCAGGTATCAGCTATAGTTAGATTAATTCTCAGTACAAGTGAATCTAATCTGAGTAATGGATATCCAAAACCACAGAGGGAAACCCAGGGACTGGAGTGTTTTAATTCTACTTGTGTGTTTTACCTTTACATGCTCCTTCTCCCCTTCAGTAAATGCATACTTTTCCTCTAGTGTAGGATATTTCTCCCTCTCCCTAGTTCACATGCTTTTGTTTGCCAGAACATGTTGCTAAACTACTTCCACTAGTACTGTTGTAAATCACAGGGCCAGCAAATATTAGTTAGCACTTTTGGAAGAGCAATAGTATCCAGTTGGACATACTTTTATTGTCATTCTCTGTGAGTATCATCTAGTAATATCATACACATTTGTGAACTATGAGTTTTGTAGACATGAGCTGTATGAGAAGCATCATTCTTTGTGATTACAATGAATGGAAAGGTTTTCTCTTCCCTCCAAAACAAGAATATTTTATTCTGAAATACGAAGCACTAATGCCTTTTCCAAGATAAAAAAGTGTCAGTAAGGGTCTTAATTCAAAGAAGAAAGTTTTCTAAGAGAATATAACAACAACCTGTTGGAATAGAAGTTTCTGGAAGTAAAGCTGATTTAGCTTAGCTTCACTTTAGCTAATTTAGCCAAGCAAGTTCATGCCAGGTGGGTATGCAATAGCAAAATCACAGCTTGGAAGGTGGAAATACCCAATCTCTATAGCAGCAGCATAGCAGAATAGCATAGTACCTGACAATTACATTTATAATCTGTAATAAAGTGATAAAATACCTTCTTAAAGGGTCTTATTTTGAGTTATTATTGTTTAAATGGCTACAGTCTGGACTACAGTTTAAATCAGCTAGGACTTGGCTAGAAGACCTCCGAGTAGATCCCACTCCTTCAGAAAATATACCTTTCTCTCTATATAAATAACATTTAATGAACATTCTTCACATTACTTAGTGCTAACTACTGGTCTGTCAATGGTCTTGGATCTCCTAGAATTGGAGCTGGATAAAGTGTTCCTTTCCCGTACCGAGTTGCTAGCTCTTGTTTGCATGCTTACTGCTGAATGTTACTTCCTGAAGAACTAGGGGGTGTTCTGACACAGTGAAATGAGTAAAGGTCGATGCCCTCTAAGAAAGGTCTAAAGCCATTAGTGAATAATTGAATTGCTCCATATACCTGAAGGCATGGGAGTACACAGACGAAGGGGCTTGAAGTATAGCAGCCTTCCAGGTTTCTTGGTCCCTGCTCCATGCTGAGACCCTGGGATGCTGACAATAAATTGGAGTGGCATAAGGGCTCCTGTCTGCTGGCTAAAGTACCATGGTGCCAGTTAGCACCGGGAGACACAGCAGAGTTCTTTCTGTTTGGATTATATCGTTGTCAATCTCTCTCCCAGGGTACTCCCTGATGCTAGCAGGAAGATAATGGGGGAAATGAATGACCTAGAATTTGCAATCTCTGGATTTGGGGGACTTTGTTTTCTTCTTGGTGCCGTGTTGCTTCCCTTGTGCCACCACATTGATGAAACCAAAATGCACCACATGTAGAGAAACTGCAACAAAGGAACAGGAAGGGTCTTGTGTTTAACTGTATGAGTGTGGTGAGGCACTAGCAAAAGTTGCCCAGAGAAGCTGTGGCTGCCCCATCCCTGGCAGTGCTCAAGACCAAGTTGGATGGGGCTTGGAGCAACCTGGTCTAGTGGAAGGTGTCCCTGCCCGTGGCAGGGGGTTGGAACCGGATGAGCTTTAAGGTCCCTTCCAACCCAAACCAGTCTGTGATTCTATCATTCTATAATTCAGCAGTGGAAAAGAACTCAGGAGATCATTGCAGACAACCTAAAATAAAGATCACACATAAATTGATGAAGAGTTTTTTTGCTGACTCCTAACAGCTTCATGTGAGGATGCCTCAGTATTTCTAATGGGGCTGTGGAATTGCTTAACAGCATATCCATCTGCTAAAAACTCAACCATTTTGCTTTGATGAGGTCTCTAATTGTGCTTATGCCAGTTTTCCCATCAACAGAATGATATGCTATAACCAGGGGTATTTTTAGACAGAATTATTTTATCTTCAAAATGCTTGAGACTGCATGTAAAAAAAAAAACCAAAAAACTTTATCCAGAATCTGTTTAAATATCATGTTAAGAAGAATGGCAATAGAAACCGTTCAGTTGTTCAGTTACTTCCCAGGATCAAATGCTGTAATGCAGCTTCTAGAACTAGATTTAAAGGGATAAAAGGAAAGTCCAAACATGACTGCTGCTAAGCTTTGGAGCTTGTTACTGTATATCTTTGCTAGTTTAGTACTGTCTAGGCAGATGCCACTTAACCTTGTCCAATTTCTGAAGCTCAGGTGACCGCTCCAGTACTGTCAGACCAAGCTCAGGCACACAGTGTTGACACAGGAATTTTCTCAGAGGCCCTGCACCTCTTTCAGTGTCAAAGGTGAAACTATTCCAGGAATGAATTCAGGTTAAATAGGGATAGGACCTTGCTGCTTTCATGAGGAGGCTGGAAGATGCATTATGAATGTGTTATGGGATAACAAGATAGACAGCTTGATGTTCACCACAGCTATAACAAAAACATGGAATTGAATTTTCTCTTTCTGTGCTAAGTGGTGTTAGGTTACCTGATCTCATTTTAAATCATGTGTTCACTAATATTCTTTCCAACATGGATTTTTTTTCTTTTCAAAAGTGTTGGTTGACTTCAGGTATAGTCACAAACAATGGGAGTTGTGCTTTAGACATATGAAATGTTACATGGTGCTGAAAGCATTCTCAAATATTGTCTCCCAGGTCACACAAAGTAGGTATTCAAAACTAATGCATGCTACTGACATAAGATCTCTCCATGAGTCCTCCTGAGTGTACAGTCCTGGTTATAGCAGAGCTTAGGTGAAAGGCATATGTCCCAGTGTAAGAAAGCCACTGGGAAGCTTTGGGACTTGGGGTTTGGGGCATAACATCCTCTAAGTGTTTAAGTCAGCTCAATGTGGCTCTTCTGTGGTTTGGGGAACGAGGTAGTGAGCTCTGGCTGGAGAAGTGCTAATCACTTTTACTCAGAAATGCTGTCAGCACTCTAAATGACTGCTTTGAGTGTTTATCCGGCCATGAGTTCTTCATCTTCCTCAGCCTTGGGTGCTCACATCCTCTCTGGGGACTGCTCCCACCCTCTGGCCATGCAGATGGGAGGCGCCTTGCAGTGCTCACCCTGAAGCTGGGTAAAATTCAAGGCAAATGATGAAATCTTCAGATAGCTGAAGCAGCACAAAAATATAGTCTGTGCAACTTGTTTTTTTAATGCTTTGTCTCACATCTTCTCCTCGTGTTGATTTTCAACCACGTATTTTGTTTTTCTTTGTCTCTGCCCCTTTCTTACTAGGCATTTTGCACTGTTCATCTTCAATCTATGTGGTGGTTTTGAAGCAAGCTTGTTCAGTTCCTAATTGAGCATGGGCTTTCTGATTAGAGAAGAACTGCAGGAGAAAATGATGACATTAAGGAGGTCTGGAGCATAATCAAACAAATAGCTAGGTCAACATTTGCGAGACATAGACCATGACAGACACATGGACTGCATGGCCACATATTGCTTATGATGGTGCTAACTACAATGGTCTTAAAAGGCTCTTTGTTTCCCTGCTTCTCCATCTGGAGTCTGAACCCTGAGACTGAGAAAGGGCAGCTGGTGGTTTTGGGCTTGTTAGGACACAATCTGCTGGCTCAGCAAGGAGCTGATAAATGACTCCCCAAGAATAGTGAATTATTTGGTAATGGAAATGAAGAGGACCAAGCTTCTACTCCTGCGCTCAGGTCATGGCACTGAAGCACTTGTCTGTGTATTATATTGTACTTTATTATAACAAGGAGTGAAGAGGTCTGTTTGTGTATGCACAGTTCAGAGCCCTTCACCAAGGCATACTAAATAAATACAATAAACTTGTTATAGGGAGCACATTTGTGGTTTGTGACCTGTTTTTCCTTAGAAACATATTTTCCAAATGTGAGATGAATGGACTGAATGAGTTTAGGGAAAAGCCTATACTGTTACAATCCTTGTGAGCACATACTGAATCATTCTATCAAGTTTGCAAGCCAGCAATATCATCACCTCAAACATACAAAAGGGAAAATCAGGAAAAAGCATGAAGTGCCTTGCTCTCCATGGTAGCAGTGTGTTGTGCTAGGAAGAGGCTGCACTACTGTGCAGTCATCTAGCAGATAAATACAGGAGTGCAAAATAGATAATAAATGGGAAGAAAAAATGAAGGGAGCTTAACCAGTTGTGTTTTCCTCCCTTTTTAATTAGATTCTGTATTTCTGCTCTTGGAAAGGAGACTCTTCCCCGTCAGAGCTGGACTGACCAGCTCAGTTGCTGCTGGATAAATATCTCTGTGTTTAGGTTCTCCAAAGGTTTTGGGGCTTTAGACAGACCACCAGAACTTAGAATCATAGAATCATAGAATGGTTTGGGTTGGAAAGGACCTTAAGATCATCTAGTTCCAACCCCCCTGCCATGGGCAGGGACATAAACTATGTCGCCCAAGGCACTGTCAAACCTCGCCTTGAACACTGCCAGAGATGGGGCATTCACAGCTTCCTTGGGCAACTCATTCCAGTGCCTCACCACCCTCACTGTGAAGAACTTCTTCCTCATATCTAATCTAAACTTTCCCTGTTTAAGTTTGAACCCGATACCCCTTGTCCTATCACTAGAGTCCCTAACGAAGAGTCCCTCCCCAGTATTTGTATAGGCCCCTTTCAGACACCAGAAGGCTGCTATGAGGTCTCCACGCAGTCTTCTCTTCTCCAGGCTGAATAGCCCCAACTTTCTCAGCCTGTCTTCATACAGGAGGTGCTCCAGAACCCTTATCATCCTCGTGGCCTCCTCTGGACTTGCTCCAACAGCTCCATGTCCTTTTTATGTTGAGGACACCAGAACTGTACACAATACTCCAAGTGAGATCTCACAAGAGTAGAGGGGCAGGATCCCCTCCTTCAACCTGCTGGTCACGCTTCTTTTCATGCAGCCCAGGATATGGTTGGTTTCTGGGCTGCAAGCGCACACTGAAGCTGGCTCATGATCAGTTTCTCATCAATCAACATCCTCAAGTCCTTCTCCGCAGGGCTGCTCCGAATCTCTTCTCCACCCAACCTGTAGTTGTGCCTGGGATTTCCTCAACCCAGGCGTAGGACCTTGCACTTGTCTTGGTTAAACTTCATGAGGTTGGCATCAGCCCACCTCACAAGTGTGTTAAGGTCCCTCTGCATGGCACCCCTTCCCTCCAGCGTATCATCTGAGCCACACAGCTTGGTGTCATTGGCAAACTTGCTGAGGGTGCATCAATCCCACTGTCCATGTTGTCGACGAAGATGTTGAACAGGATCGGTCCCAACACCAATCCCTGTGGGACACCACTCATTACTGGTCTCCAGCTGGACATTGAGCCATTGACCACAACTCTTTGCATGCGGCCATCCAGCCAGTTCTTTATCCACTGAGTAGTCCATCCATCAAATTGGTATCTCTCCAATTTAGAGACAAGATGTCATGTGGGACAGTGTTGAATACTTTGCACAAGTCCAGATTGGTAACATCAACTGCTCTGCCCCTGTCCATCAGCTCTGCAGCCCCATCATAGAAGGCCACTAAATTGGTCAGACAGGATTTACCCTTAGTGAAGCCATGTTGGCTGTCACCAACCACCTCGTTTTTCATGTGCCTCAGCATTCTTTCCAGGAGAATCTGCTCCGAGATTTTGCCAGGCACAGAGGTGAGACTGACTGGTCTGTAGTTCCCTGGGTCTTTCATTTTCCTCTTCTTGAAAATGGGGGTTATATTTCCCTTCTTCCAGTCGTCCGGAACTTCACCTGACTGCCATGATTTTTCAAATATGATGGACATACATATGATGGACTGCCGGTGCCAAAGGGCACAGAAGAACTGTGCCTTAGGTTTCATATAGGTGCTCTTGCACCAAGTTCAGCAGCAACCCTGCTTAACAAAGCTTCTGTGGCTTACGTATACACCATTTGGTGCAGCTACATAGTACTCTGTATCAAACAAATGTGAAGTGTTTTGGTCTCATGGCTATGTCCTCTGCCTTCTGAAAACAGACTGTGACCAGTTACTGCCAAGGCATTATGAGTTGGTTAACTGACACTCTGCAGTGGAGCTTCAAAAGTAGTTAATTATGGATGGATTTGAAATGAAGACCAGGACATTCATTCCAAATGGATGTTAGCCACTTTACTCACACAAAGATCTGCACACATGAGAAGAGAGCTGTTCAGGGGAAATTTGGTTTCAAACCTGGTGTTACTAGGTTTGTTGCAGGTCAGAGTAAGAAGGAAGAGCCTTCTGTTTATCAGCGGGGAAGGAAAGAGTTTAAATGGCTGTAAAAGTGAAAATCTGGGCAGGAGGGGTACGAAGAAGATGGTATGGTCAAACCAACAGATCAGGCTATGACCTGAAGCAGCTGAATTTCAAAGGATTTGTTCCTTGTGAGGAGAAGACAAGGAGACACTTTTTATTACTTCAAGAAGTCACCAGAGATTGAAATCTATTCCATGCCTCCGGTCTCTTAAGAAAGGTTATTATTAAACTATCAGAAGGATATCAAAACTTGTTCCTTGGCAGGCAGATGCACGATCAGTGCAGAGAATGGGTATGGGGAAGAAAATGCTTGCTTTTGTGTGCTCATGAACTCCCCTTGAATGAGGAACCCAGTTCAAGCCCTCTAGCCCCAGGCACACTGCTAATGATGATGGTAATTTCAAGTGCCATCTTAGGTGTCAGGATTTTATGTCTGTAGTAAATTAAAAACCAATTCAAATATAAAGAATGGTTTATAATTATGAAGGGATTTTTTAGTTTTTTTTTCTCTCTTGGACTTTGTATCAGTCTGTGAAAATTAATAACAAGAATTTGGAGTTAACATTTGGTCCAAAGAGACAAAGATCAGTGTGTTTAAGCTGAAAAGGGTGGGTGAAGGAAAGTAAGAATGTAGCTTAATAGGAAATCTAAACTGTTTTGTGAATGTGTGTCTGGTCTGACTTACTCATGACTGTGATACACATATAAAATGTGCTGGTGGTGCTACACAGTCAAAAAAGCAGCTTGCCAATGCTGTGAATTCACTATTTATTTCCTTTTAATTCCACTGGGTGTGACATAAATGTCCAAATACATCTACCATTTTGTTGGACTTTTTGTTAGCCCTACTACAGCCCTGAGAGGTTATTTAAGTTTTTGCATGTGGGAATGACCAGATGTGAAGACCATAGAATGGAAAAGGGTAATTTTATATGTTGACCTGACTTGACTTTGCTTTAAAACAAGTCTTTTGTGTCTTAAAACAAGTTTGGGTGGTTTTGTTTTTTTTTTTTTTTCAGAATAAATGAAACCATATACAATTTTACCTTTTTAAAACCTCCTTGTCTTATTTAGGAGAAAATACAGTATTTTAATCACCAAGTTTGACAAAAGTAAGTGCTGTCATGGGGTACAAGTGACGTTATAGGCTCCTCTGACTAGTTTACGTATGATGTAAATGGATGATGCAGAGGATGTCAAGGAGATGGGTGCAATGGGTTTGGACTATACGTGCTTACATCATGTTGAAAAAGAGATCAGTGTCATGACATAGTGCTTAATTAGGCCTAAAACAAATTGGTGATTTGGTCATTGTGTCACATGCAACGTTTGTTTGTGATCTACACAAAGATGGCCATTTACTGAAATGATGTTGGAGCTCGATATGCTTAGTTGTGCTGGATATGGACGCTGACTGCTTCCCACTTGCTTAGTTGAGATAAAGGGAAAATCTCTTCTCCCGTGGCACAGCCTCCAAAAAGCTCTTTCAAGTAATGGAAATCATGTGATGCAATGAGAGGCAATGGGTGAATGGGTGAGCTGCAGAGCCAAAGCTTATTTTATTTCTGAAGTCTCTGAAGCCCAAGTGAAGACTTGGCCTGACTGACATTTCATCAGAGGAGCTTGGGCTCTGACTACCAAATAGCCAAACAGAAGAGTGCACCATGAAGGGAAAGGCTACTTCCCGAGGACTACCTGTGCTCTATTACCCAATGAACCAGTCACAAAATTTAGGCAAGAGTTGTCTGGAGATACACCATATCTTGTTAGTTACTGACTGAAAAAAAATAGATGTGCCTTTGGGCACACAAGCCCTTCAGGTTAAAAACAGCTGACAAACTTAAATGTGGGTCTACGTTAGTACTTCTTAGAATCATAGAATGGTTTGGGTTGGAAAGGACCTTAAGATCATCTAGTTCCAACCCTCCTGCTATGAGCAGGGCCACCTCATACTAAACCATGTTGCCCAAGGGTCTGTGACATTTGTCATTCTGGACCTGATCAAAAGCACATGCTGGTTTTTTTTTCCCAGCTGTCAGCAGCTCTTGCAGAATGACTATTTCCTTCATGCATTTTGCCTTGCTTATGAACTCAGTGCATCATGAAAAAGGGTATAATTCATAAAAACGTAAGAACTGCAGTCAAGCAGATAATTCAGGCCACATAGCCAAGACCTTGTTTTCAACATGTACATGCACCTTCCACACCTAGAATGCTGATTACACTACATTACATGAGCTAAAGGAAACTGTCTATTGCAAAATGGTATGCTAAATGCTTTGCTTCTAGAGGCTGTAGAGAATGACTGCAGGTTGCTTTATCTGTGAATAATGTGTTGTTTTCACAGGCAACATGAATTGTTTCAGACTGAGAATGAACTGGAAGAATAAAAGCCTGAGAGCACTAGGAGTAATTATTTCCTCTACGCCATTCCAACTCCACCTCTTGGTGACAGTGCATTTCCACCGCTCACTGGCTGTGGTTAACGAGGTAGAAAAGACATTCATAGAACAGTAACATTGTTCCAAGAACATGGAAGTCATCCTTGGACTCCACTTTTTGTTTCCTCCTCCACTAACTGTGTCTGCCCATTTGCTTATCAGTCTCTCCAGCACATCAGACCTCCATGGTGACCCCATCTCTTACTCATGCTTTACTCATTTCCCAGCATAGCTATTACTGTTTTTGAGTTTAGTCTTCCTAAATCCCTGCTTTGAATTTGAGGTCAGTAACAGTGCAGATGTGGATGAAAGTTAATGTAACATTAATCTATAGCAAGAGCATACAAGGGTATAAAATATTCTGTGTATTCCAAGAACAACAAATCACGTTTTAAGCCTTACTGCATTAATTTACTATTGGTTGCATTGTTAAGCAGCAAATTTGTATTTCCATACAGTAAATAGATTGACATGCCAGGTTGGATGGGGCTTGGAGCAATCTGGTCTAGTGGCAGGTGGCCCTGCCCATGGCAGGGGGTTGGAACTGGATGAGCTTTAAGGTCCCTTCTAACCCAAACCATTATAGGATTCTGTGACACATTTTGTTCCAAGATTGCAAATTTGTGCCATTTTGGTAAATTTTAGTATGGTACACCTTTAGTGAAGCAACAGCAATACAGCTGTGGCACAACAGCTCAGTTCAGCTGGTGGCTGAGAAAGGAAGGGCTTGTAGTTGAACTCCTCTTCTTGCCAGCCATTCTGACAATCCAGAAGATGGCTCAGGCCTCTATGAGTTGCAGTCACAAACATAAAATTCTGCAGACTGCACCCATCATGTGCCAAAGATGAGAGGTAGGGTCTGTACCTGTTCCTTCTGCTTGTGCAACTTGGAAAGGAGAACACTTGACATTTTTCAAGTTGCATAATCTTGATCCAGGGTACACCATCCGACTGAAAAATGCTTTTCTGTAATCCTGCATTATCACTGTTCTCTTATTAGCAAAGAAAACCAGACAGACCCCTCCTCTTATCTACACTTAAAGCCACAGCCTGTACCACCCTCACCTTTCATGCGATGTGTGCAACACCTACAGACGGGCAGCCTGCCAAATGCTAGATCCACCATCCATGACGTTGTTTAGACAAAAAGATGAAGTGCCAACATGGAAGCACTCTTCTATAGTAGTAGATAGAACTATAGCATAAGTTACATTTAACCACTATTCCATTCACTCCCCGTGCACCTTCCAGCCTCTACACAGGATGAGGCGTACAGACTTGTAAGC
>NW_009909654.1:0-4561 GCF_000696875.1 Nestor notabilis | reverse complement strand
GCCTGCTGCTGTCTCCTCAGCTACCTGTGATAGCTGTAATCTACTCTGTCAACTTATGTCAAATCCTGCAACTGTACATCTGCCATTTCAGGCTACTTTAGCACCTAAGTAAGCATTAACTTCTCAGTCTAGGACTCAGGGCAAAGACAGAGTGCGAGAAATGGTTCTTTTCCCTGACACCTCTTCTGACAGAGCCATATCTGAACTTATTCATTACTCTTTGAAAATGACACAGTTCAGGCTGAGAGTTTAAGGAGGATGACTTCATTAAGGAGGAAGCTTTACCAAGTATGTGTGCCTGAAGCTATACTTTCCCCTTCCTTCTCACAGCATTTATACTGTAGTCAAATGTCACGGCTTTCTTGGTTTTTTAAGTCTCTTTTGCTTGAGAAGAGGAAAGGAAATAAAGAAAAATGGCTTCTAACACAGGAAAACATATCTTAGTAAGAACTAAGGTATCAATCTCTTCAAAGCCAATATTTTGAAAAGTAAAGAACTCATCCTGAGGCAAACACCTGCCTAAAGCAGTCATTTTTAAACAACTGAAGTTTATCACAGTTTAAAGATACTGTTTTCAGGTACTTTGACTAGAGGCAAGTGATGAGCGGCTCCGTCACGGATAACACATCAACCTACACTTCTTACGCTTACATACAACCTAGCGCTGTTGAACTTGTATTGCCAGCAGCTACCGAGAAATGTATTATTTACATTGCTGCTGAAGTAGCACTGTTGAGCAACCATGCAGGTAGTACATCATAAACATCCCATAAATATCATATAAAGAGGAAAATACAAAACATCCCAAACTAGAATGTATCCATCAATAACCTGCATCTAGGACAAAATGAAGAACTGTGTAAGAAATAAATTTGAAGTGTGAACAGCAAGCAACAAACAGGAAGAGGCCTGTTTGCCTGAACTTCAGTGATAAAATACTCTGAACAGGAAAGGCTTTTGCAATACAATGTCATTAGTTTTCATGATTCTCAGAACAAAGAATTTCCATAGGTTGTTTCACTGGTGTTCCTAGTTACAGCTAAACATACCAGATTATTAAGAATTAACCTGGTAAATAGAACAGCTTTGGATGAATTAGAAGTGTGAAATACCATACCATACAAACACTATTATTTATAACAAACCCCCATAAATATTAAAAACTAGAATATAACTGCTTAATGCAGAAAGTTAACAGATGATTCTTTGCATATTTTGAACTTGTATACACCCGACAGTCAAACCCCAAGACTTCTTAGGAATTTCCCTCATCTAGGAATGGCACCTTTGAAATACAGAAATGAGCTGCTTTGATGCTATGTTTGGAGCAGTATCCACATTTGAAATCACAGAAAAGAGATTTTGCCTCTCCCCAAGTCACCTGCAGTTTAAGCCTTATATGCATGCACAGTATGGTCATCATCATACAGCTCTGTTCAGCTTTGAAGCTGCTTGGTTTACAGCCAGAGGTATTTATTCGGTCTAAATTGCAGAAATCTAATTTTTCCTGGCTCCAGATTAGAAAACAGTTTTGGATGAATACTTTTAATGGTGATTTAGAGATGCAGGTATATGTGAGATCATACAAAGGTAGTAACTAATAATCACTTTCTTTCTAAATGCAGGGTAATCTGGTTCTATGAAACAAGTTTTTCAAACAAGAACAACACTTACATGCCTTTCAGTGTGTTTTATTGCCACCTTAGCTCATTCTGATCACATAATTATTGAGAGCAACAAAAAAATACTGCTGACAGACAACTGTCTCAAATGCAATCAGTAAGAAGCTATATTGTTATCTGTAGTAAACACACCTGTTGGGCATTATTAAAGTAAGTTACTAGACTACTAAAAGTTTGCAAAATTATAGAATGAATGGTAATGGAAAGTATTACTAAAGGTAATTTAATCCTAATTAACAATGAATGTAATCTCATTTAGTTGTTTTCTTCCACCTTTAGAATACTGGGACACGCAACTTCCTTATCCGTAGGCCCCCTAAGAAGCTAACTGTTCACTTAGCTGATTTAGCAACTCTACATAACGCGGAACAGCAGCAGCAGAGAGTTTAGAAACCTGTTCTCACAATACTGAGCTTGGTGAATCTTCAACGCCATGCTTTGAGCAATGTGGTCTAGTGGAAGGTGTCCTTGCCTGCTGGGGTGGAACTGGATGAGCTTTAAGATCCCTTTCAACCCAAACCAATCTACCCAAGATTTATCTGAGACCTAGATCTCTAAAACATATGGTATTTTACACAGAGCAGTCCAAGCTGTCAAATCCCATGTCTGTGCCTTCTCGGCAGCTACTCATACATCTCCACAATCCTGGTCCCTGCCTTTATTCATATCTTGTCTTAAAAATAAAAATATTGAAAGATAATTTGAGGAATTACAAGTTTAAAAAACAAAAGCTGAATAAAAACTTAGGCCATAGGTCCTATTTTTAATATAGCAAGTACAGCTATCACAAAATGTCAGGAATTGTTCAGACAGTAAGAACTGAAAATATGGTCATAAAACATATCCTAAAATTCAGAATGATCTTTATTCTCATATGAATGGTCTTATTGCTATTGATACATTTATCGTTTTGAAGTTTCATTAAATAGGTCTATTAAAAAAAACCCAAAAAACCAAAAAAACCCCACATTTTCAACTGCATGGTGCAAAACAAATTTCTGTAAAGCTCAGATATACAGCAGACACCCTTTCAAGAATTACATCAGGAGTGTCAGTACTGACTTGACATTAATGAGCATGTGTCACCTGGAGTTAGTTGCATTATGATCACTAATACCGTACATGATGGTCTGTTAGCAGGAGAGCGAGTGTCCATTAAGAGGCAGGTGATCCCAACGTGCGAGTGGAGACTTGATGACCCTTTCCCATCTTTCCCTGCCAGAAGTTCTTCCATGCTCTGATGTTTGCTAGAAGGGCGTAGAGGACACACTCCAGTTGCTACTGTACAAACAGAATGCTGAAAGCCATCACGACACAGCACACAGCCACATATGGGCTCTTCCGTTCACCTGAGAGGAGGGGAAAAAAAAACACCAAACCAAACCAATATTCAGGCATGACTAAGTATACCTAGGCTGCTCCTGGCCTAACATGGCAATTATCCGATTGTACCTGCAAATTAATATTCAACATTTCTAGCTGGATGAAATGCTATTACAACTACAGTTGTAGGAAGAACATGCACAGGGCTGGAAAAACTAAGATGTAGGATAGGATATATTTCAGTAAAAAGACAGACTGGGAGGTGTTTGCTTTAAGCAAAGGTTGGATACAAGGACTTCTATCTTACTACAAACCAGTTTTTCTGAGGTGCAGTTTCCAGGAAAACATTAAAAAGAATAAAAGAATATATTGCTGCTGTTTTTTAGTGCCAAAGAAAGTCAGGAGGCAGGCACTGGAAAGCTGACCAAGACACCAGACCTTTAACCGGTCCTGTTGCCAGTTCTGGCTAAAGGCTATCACTGCTCAAAAGCTGTTCTGTGTCAGCTGAGGTGTACTTCAATGCTCTCTGGCCATGACAGCTGCTATATGCAGTGTGCATATTCTATGCATGGTATTGTGCAGGAGCCAGCTAATTGTCTGGGGAGCTCACAGCTGCCCAGACATGGCCAGATGCCTGTCTTATTTCTTTGCTAGAGAGACATAACATTATTAGCATGTGGAGAGGGTCTGGTCCAGAGATTTTCAGACTAGTGATAAAAACGGTCAACAGATCACAGAAGCTGGACAGACACCTCTATTTCTGATTCTTTCAAATGAGTGTCACTGTTTCCGGGGGCAGACTGTGGATGAAAGTTAAATATACTCCATTAACAGACTTGTATTTGGTGGCAAAGGCACTCAAGAAAGGACCCAGTCATTTGGTCCAGAACAAAATGCTACAGAGCTTTCTTGTTCTGCAAATAAACTATGAAAAAAAAAAAAGAATCTTAGGTAGGCAACTCTAACACAATCAGGGGAATACTAGTATTGTTAATCAGACTGCCACCTATTTCCATGGGCAATTCCTCTATTTAACTATCCAGGTGTTCTTACTCTCCTAGTTTACACTTTTACATATCCCTAGAAGTGTTCAAGGCCAGGTTGGAGGGGCTTGGAGCAACCTGGTCTAGTGGAAGGTGTCCCTGCCCATGGCAGGGGCTTGGAACTGCATGAGTTTTAAGTTTCCTTCCAACACAAACCAGTCTGTGATTCTATGATACTTAAGCATTACTCTTCTTTACTCCACTGACTTCTCTCTGGAGAGCATCCCCTGCACTGGATGGTACTTCCAGTCTACAAAACAAGAATGTCCTCAACATAAGAAGGACATGGAGCTGCTGGATGGAGCAAGTCCAGAGGAGGCCACGAGGATGATAAGGGGACTGGAGCACCACCCATACAAAGACATGCTGAGAAAGTTGGGGCTGTTCAGCCTGGGGAGGAAAAGCTGTGTGGAGACCTCATAGCAGCCTTCCAGTATCTAGAGGGTCTATAAGGATGCCAAAGAGGGACTCTTCAATAGGGACTGTGGTGTCCCTCAGGGATCGGTGTTGGGA
>NW_009909653.1:75108-102006 GCF_000696875.1 Nestor notabilis | reverse complement strand
ATTTATATATATAAACAGGAAAATTGTTTTATGATAGGTAAAAGGCATACGTGTGGAAAGACAGAAATGTTTCCTTAACTTCAGCATTTACACAGGATGCTAACAATGGATGGAACACCACCACTGTTTCACAAACGATTTGAGAGCTGATACTAAATGTGCTGGCCAGCCCAGTCTAGGTGGAACTGAATGAATGTTATAATAACACTGTGTCAGTGTGGGGAGCGTATGAAGGTTAAATGAGAAACTCTGAGTACTAACACCAAACAGAGGCAAATTATTACTTTGGCCTTGGACAACATTCACTATGGGTAAGACATGAACTATGTTGGCAGGGCAGGTGGGAGAAACTTACGATAATTCCTTATGTGCCATTCCTGAGCTGTGAGAAAACAGAGGTTTTAGGTTATCAGGGCTTTCTAAATAAATTAAACCAAGATAGAACAATTTAAGAGCTTTCCTTAATGCTTAATGCCACATTAAAGTGTGGCCTCTTGTTTTAGTCTCAATCTGCTCAGTGATAATTAGCTAAGACAAGAGGCACAGAAGGGCAGGTCTTTTTGGAGCACTGCAAAGAATTTTGTACTTCCCTGAAAACATCGTTGTTCAGGGGTCTTGTTTCCTTGCAGATCTCTATGGGTATCTTTTAATTAGTTTTCAGTATTATAATGACAGATACTGGAAAGAAAGAAGGACTTGTATGATATTTCTACGTTCTAACTCGGAAGAAAAGATGTTTATTGCCCTGTGGTTTCTGGAAATGCCCAGAAAAGAACTCTGTTGCAACTTCAACTGCCTGCTTTGGCAGCTATTCCTGAGGAAACAGATATAAAAAAATTAGGATAAGAAGCCAAGCCAACTCAGGCAACAAATAAATAAAACAAAACAAAACAAAATAAAATAAAATGAAAGTAACTAGGCAAAAGGGAAGACAATGCAGTCTCTTTACATTATAATTGTTGGTCAGTTTAAGAAAAAAAGTTACCCTCCCAAAATTACTGCTGACTGACAGCAAAGTAATGGTCATGACATCTTTGGAGAAACCTGCCCTACCTACCTTTCAGTGTACAACTATGAGCTATTTCTGGTAGAGGGGAGTCTAGGCACAGAAAGAGAAAAGAGCTGATTCCAACTTTTATTTCACATGAGTGAAATTGGATTTCTGAGAGGTGGAGGAAAGGGTCTGTGGTCATGGACATAAGTTAACACCAAAAGTGTAAATTAAGCACAAGCAGTATGAAAAATTAAGACTTCCTAAATTATTGTGTAAGTTGGCTTGAAAGTAAGTCACCATCCAAAGACTTAAACTGAAAAATGGATTTTGAAAACTTTCTTTTCAATTTCTTTCCTTTTCTTTCTTTACCTTTTTAACTAAGTCCTCCTTACCGTGTTTGTGAATAGCAGTAATAATTGAAAAAAACCCCAAACCTGTTAAATATCATTTGCCTTTCTTTTTCCCGAAGAAGCTTGTGTGTGTACATGTTTTTCTGGTGTGAGAGCTGGTTATTTTGTTTGATTGTCTATTTTTTATATAAAACACTGCAAAAATATCCACTATGGTGAAATGTCAACCCTCCACCCAAGCAGCCTTTACAGGAAATGTTTTCATTGGAAAAGTTGGTAAAATATGACAATATTCCTAAACCTCATTTTTCCTCTGAAGCTTTACTTAACCCTCATGCAATAAATACAATCACTGAAGTGAGAAACAGACCCTTTTAATAAGGCTTTAAACTACACATCTTAATGAAACCTAAACAAATGGTATTCCTGCCACTATGCTGGTTGCATGTGTGTTTATGTATACTATGAAAGCAAAAGAAATATTGTTCATACTTACAGATTTATTGTTCTATGGTAATTTCCAGACAGCACTGCAATGTAAACAGACAATTCTTTCTTTTTAAGAACTGCAGTTTACCATCTTTCTTCTTTACATGATTAATGACTACCAGGAGGGGCTTCACAGCAGCTTGATTTGTTACTAGATCCACAAAATATGTGGATTTGCCTATGAGGACAATGTTCGCATTTTAACATTTTAAGCTACGTTTATTTTTCTTTGACTCTCTTTTTTTTGTTTTGTTTTGTTTTGTTTTTTTAAAGAAAACTTACATCTCTGACCTCTGACACTGGCTAACCCATGCTGTAGGGACATGCAAGGTGTTGACTTAGCAATAGTTAAATCCCTACATGCTACCCTTGTCCCTCCTCTTTTCTAATTCTAGTGAATGTTGTGCTTTATAAAATCAGGCTGTTTCAAATATGAATAAATCTGTAAGGCAAACCCACCCTCTTGCCCACAAATACAAAACTGAATATAAATGTCAGAACCCATGCACATGCCTAGTTTCTGTATGAGAGCATTCTGCCTATCTGGAGAAGTGATTTGACTTCTCTGTATTGCATTAGACCACTGTCATTAACGACAGAGGTGTCATTTTGAAGTGATCTGTGAGGCAGTAGAAGCTTTGAAGTTGAAAGATAGAATAGACATGGATAAATTGTGCTCTGAGTATGCTGCTATTGCACCATTATTGCTGGCAATTATTTCACCAAGTGACACATCTGATAAAAAGTCATCTGCCTTACTATGGAAAGAAACCACAGTTCGCTGAACCACATGGTAGATCTGTCGATTTTAGGGACTGACAAAAAGCTCATTAGTTTTGGCCTGATCGTTCTGCACTAATCTTGAACTCTTCTGCATTGTTTCCCTGGCTCCTTGTGTTTTCAGTTGGTTTCCTTTTCTGAGCACTTTTGCATTTCTGTTTTAATGTTTATCCATTTGCTCTCTCTTCTCCATACCACTTTCCCCAACACACCCCTTCCTAATGATGTTTTTCATATGCTTCCACCTTCTCTCACCCCTTCCTTAACTGTCTCGAACAATGTTTATTTCTTTGTTGGTCTCATAAAGTGGGGCTTTTACAACTTTTTTTTTTTTTTTTATATCTGCAAAGCATATGAAATCTAACTTCTCCAAATAAGTAACAGCAGATTCTAGGTAATTAAATTTCAACTTTAATTTTAAGTGAAATGCTGAATACAGACTTGTTCCTTCAGCTGTGCCCCAGGGGCTGAGTTCATAAGTGGATTCATATTGTGGGGCTTCATCTTAAGTAAAGACTTTAAATAAGGGGAAGCATGTAGAGCTACTAATGGTATGTGTGTGATGGAGAAAAGGGAACAGGAACATGCAAGAAGGGATCCTTTATATAAACTATGTGATCAAGAAAAAAGGTAAATGAAACTACGTTTTTAAGTGTGTGGGGTAACAGGGTGAGATAAAGGGCCATAATTTATCATTGGATGTTTTTATATGACTAGAAAAAAAGAATAAAAATACAGTGGGTGTACAGCAAGAGAACAATTACATTGTTAGAGGATGAACCATACGTACACTAGAAAGAACTTCCTTGTCACATGAAAGGATTCTGGGGAAAGTGGCTCTAAAGCACAAATTTTGAGGAACAGAGGCATGGAAAGTGTAGAGGTCTTGTAGGGTTTAGATGTTCTTTTTATTTCTAAACTGAAGAACAACTTTTTTAGGACAGAAGCTGATGTTCTGTGCTTCAATTATATTTTCCTGAACAGGTGAGCTGTAGAAGAATGTGGCCTCAAGCCATGCACTTTACAAAAATGTGTTGCATCACAATACATTGGAAATGGTCTTCCATGAAGGGGTCACAGAGTAGGTGGCATAGATTCATGCCACCTAAACTCAAGTGTCTCAGATACCCAGTTACATTAGGCTCCCTTGTCGTGGTTCAAGCCCAGCTGGCAACTTGGAACCACGCAGCCACTCACTCACTCCCCCACCTCTTTCTTCCTCCCCCCGCTCTCGGAGGGATGGGGAGGAGAATCAGAGGAATGTAACTCCCACGGGTTGAGATAACAGCACTCCAGTAACTAAGGTATAATACAACCCACTACTGCTACCAATAATAATGATAAGAGGAATAACAAGGGAAAAGGACACAACTGCTCACCACCCGCCGACCGATACCCAGCCCGACCCGAGCAGCGATCTGGGCCTTCCGGGTAACTCCCCCCAGTTTATATACTGGGCATGACGTGCTGTGGTATGGAATACCCCTTTGGCCAGTTTGGGTCAGGCGTCCTGTCTCTGCTTCCTCCCGGCTTCCCCTCCTCCCTGGCCGAGCATGAGACTGAGAAAGTACTTGGGCAGAGTAAACATTACTGAGCCACAACTAAAAACATCGGTGTTATCAGCGTTGTTCTCAGACTGAAAGTCAAAAACACAGCACTGCACCAGCTACTAAGAAGGAGAAAAAATGACTGCTGTAGCTGAACCCAGGACATCCCTTCTTAGACAATTAAGACTGATAATCGCTCTCAAAAGGCAGTTTATGTTAAATAACTGCTGTTTGCTGGAATGAGCACAGTCCACATACTTACAGAGCATGCTAAAGGTATTATGAAATGAAACAATAGTGGACTCAGTGGAGAGCAACCACAGCGTCTGGACGCAGCAATAGGTCTCTGTCCAACAACGTACCAGGATTGGGTTACTTAGTCTGGAGGATTTAAATCTTCAGTGTCTTACAGACAGTATTGTTTTTGCTCTAAAATAGGGGCATCAGTCTAATCCTTATAATTATGTCTTCACAGCATTTATAACCAAGGGACAGGTGATTTCTCTGGCTGGAGAGTCTCAGTCCCACTAGGTATATGCCTTTAGGTCAGAGGTGTATTTAATGAGAGGACTGCTGGAGGATGATGAGCTGATCCTGCAGCCTCCAACAGCACTGACTCGATGACAAAAAACTCTATAGGAAAAAAAAACCAAACCAGCTAATAACTATGTAAATCATACTGTAGATATAGCTATTATCATGACTGCACTTTTGCTGTTTGTTTTGGAGGGGGCCAGCCAGTTGTAGGAGAGTGTCAGTGTAGCACACCACAATGTTTGAAAGGGGAAATAGGAATAAAGCTTACATTCGTTTATTCTAAGACTTATATCCTGTGCTGGCTAAGGTGGAAAAGATCCTGTTTTGTAGATGGCTCGTCTGTATTCTTCAGTTGTATCCTAGTGGTAGGAAATAGTAATAGAAGTATTAAAACTAGCACATGCAGCTAAGTTATTTGTCTCTTGAGAAAAATGCATTTCAAAATATGTATGTTGTGTTGTATCTGATGTCTAACTATAAGAATTTGCTGGGTAACACTTGAATGAGTGAACTGTTTACAGTTTCTCAACAATCAGAAGTTTCATATACAAAATATTATTTTACAAGTCTTTATTGTGGTTTGATTTGTAAACCGCTGTGGACAGTCTAAGTCAAAGATGTTGGAAATAAGAGTTTCTTCTTCCAAGCAGGAAAAGAAAGTGGAAACTTAATAAAATAATAAAAAAACAGTGCTCTAGAGTGTTCATCTCTCTCCAACACTTCCACTGGGACACTTTGAACTCACTCTCCCACTGCCTGTAAGATCTTTTTGACAGAGACTGAAAGTGTCTTGTTACTGGACACTAGTGTCTAGTTGCTGGAAATTAATGAGAAAGTGAAACCAGGCAAATTACACCTGGAGGCAGATCAAAAATTCTTGCACAATGCATGTTCTGAAAATATGTTATAATAATATATGTGTGTTCTCAGGCCTGGGGCCTAGGAGGAGGGGAAGGGGAATATTTTTTAAGGGGGTCAGTCAAGTACATATAGCCAGAAATTGTGCTTAGGACCTGGCTTAGCTGCAGAAACAGTACATACTTCAAGTCCTCATGGATACCTAATTGAATTTTTTTCTGATTTAACCAAGACTGCAAAAAATCTTTGCCGATGAAATCTGCCTGTGTTACTTCTCATTTTGTTATGTTTGGATATTGGTTAGTTATTTGCTAGTTCCCTTCTTTCCCCATTTTCTCTCACAGCTGGAGTTTAATGTTGGTTTTGAAGGCTTAGGTCTTTGTACTAGCTTATGAAACAGCCAGGCACAGTGAACTCACTTGCTGTACAAAAGACTAAAGATCACACTGAACCATTACAGAAAACAAAGAAAGTCTGAATACTAATTCAGAACGATTGAATTCATAAAGGCCAGCATATGGCAGTGCAGTTGCTTTTTAAGAATAAGCTCTGGCTTCAGAAATGGAGTTTCTCCTTAGAAGAAAGCTATGAGACAGATGCATGACAGAGGATAGACAGGAAGGTATCACTTTCTATATTTTTCTTCTTTTGGTCCCTTGATGGGGATAGTAACAGGTTTCAGTTGGCTGTCAGTCACAATTCTTGAAGAGGATGTGGAGGGAAGGAAGAGCCAGGATCAAAACCTGCATAGTTTTATCAAATGCTCACCATGAACACGTAACTCCTTTTCTTCCTATACACTCTAATATTTTCTCACTTGATTTAACTTATGTTTGTAATTTACCTGTCTCCTTGGGATACAATTACATAATACATTCTTTCTGGTAGCAAATCCAGGCTAAGATGCAGGATCCAGTCATGCAGCCTTTCCCCAGACTCTGCAGATGTAGTTCATACACAAGAGAGCCAGCTAACAGTGAGCCAGGTAGCAAGCAGACCTAGCAAAGGGCTGTGGATGAGAAATCATGCTGTTGATTTGGGCCCAAAGCCTCTCTCCTTCTACCTACCCTATGCCCTGAGCAAGATGCACGGTTAAGTGCCTTACATCCCAGCTTACTTAGGGCAATTCTAGTACAGACTACTATCTAGGAGTAACTTCTCTCTTGCACTGAAGGACAAGAGAGGTCCCACTGAATATGAGTAGCAGGATTCACTCATGTTCTTTGTTTGCCTGCTGCATATCTTTTGAGGCAATAAGATGTCAAGCTTTCTGAGGCTATTCAGCTACTTCATTGCAAGTTATATTACAGCTCTTATATACATCCTCAAAAGACTGAAGTGGCAGGACCTGATGAAAAGTCTTTTATTTCAATAACAAGTTTCATTACTTTTATCTTTCTCCTCATCCCTTTTTTTAAAACCTGTTCAGGTCGTAATGTGTCTCCATAGCCCTTGAAGACAAATACTGTGGCAGTCAGAAAATATTTGAGTCCCTCACACTCCTCAGTTACCCTGCTAGCCTGCTTCTGCATTACAGAATAGCTGCATGCCATAGCACATGTCATTGCTAAGGTCCTTTCAGTTACCTAGCCAAGAAAGCTATGCTGTTAAAGTGAGGCTTCCTTACTTAGTCTTTCCCCTGTGCCAGCTATGTTTCCAAAGGAGAAAAATTGTTTAGTCAAGTTACAGGTGTGGTGAACAGACATGTAGCTGAAAGATATATGTAGTTCTTTTATGTATATACAGATAGATATATACGTGTCTGTAAAAAAAAATAATAAAAAAAAGTCCAGAATGACTGATAAAATGCCCTTTGGACTTGTTTACAAAAAAGCAGAGTAGAGATTCCAGTGCCCTCTACCAAAAGCTTTTGCTACAAAAAAAAAATCAGTGCTGTGAACCCCATAATGTATTACAGAGTGCTCAAAAGTATCCTCAAGACAAAGCTTAACTACATGACTAAGAAGGACCATGTTAGCCCTAGGGACTCTGGGGCCTATAGCACAGGTGGTGGCCTGTCACTACTATAGTGCCCACTAATACATTTTATATTATTATCGTTATATTCTTTGTATTTAAAGACTTTTTCAATTATGTTCTTTATACTTAAGAGCTCAAGGCTGCAGGATTAAATCGATTTATGAATTTTTCAAAGAAGTTATGAAGTACATAGCTGTAGCTAGGCCATGCAAGTCAATATGGATTAGAAGCACGGGTTTTGTATCTGCACTGCCAAGCCACCTGACACATACCTATTCCTCTAACAGAGTTGCACATATCAATGATACAGCCCACTGTCAGCTTTTGCTCAACAAACATCCCACCACTAAACAAAACAAAATAAATCTACAACCCTACAAAACACTCAGCTCAATTTTAGCTACTGGAGCCTATATACACATATTTTTCACCTCAAGATGCCTTTTTGTTCTGTCTTTTTTTATTCATTTATTTAAAATACTGTGTCTCAGTCCATTCTGCTTGTATTCAGGGTATTGGGAAAGTGAACTGATTCTACATAAATCTTAGCTTTCCAATTTTTGTTGTTCCCTTAATGTGTAAGATATAGACCACCTGTGATGCTCTCTCATTTAGTGCCATCAGCTGATCCCAGCACATACACTGCCCACACCTGTTTAATTGCCATGTTTTGCCTTTAAACTGTAAGATCTAGGAAGGAAGCAGAGTTCTTTGATGGTCTAGGGAAAAAATAGAAAATGTACTGGTAACTTTTGGAAAGCAGTTCATTATGTCATAAAATTTTCATCCCTACCTGTGTCATTGACTGAGTAGTATTCACTGTTGCTGGTGAAACCTGTGAGCTTGCAAAGATGAAAGCTGGGATGGCCGTAATGATAATTACTGTTAATTGGTTAAGGACCCATATAGTAAGATCTTTGGTTGTCTTCCCCTTACTACTTAGAAATAAGCCTGAACATTCTCTGCCTTTGAAGTGAGAGAAGATTTAGTCTTTCTTAAAATAGCATTTTTTTCCCAGGTCGCGAAACAGGTGGGTTTGTGGTAGGTGAGGAAGGACCAGAAAGAGGCTCATTTTTTGGGGGGGAAGGGGAGTTGTATTGGTATAGAAATGTGGCAAATGTTTGACCTTGCCTTTCGGCTGTGAGGCAAAGGTTTGTTTCGCACTTCCCCTGCCTCTCAATGGCACTCCTTCAATGCACACAATTCCTTGTTAACATTCTCCTTCAGTAATTAGAAGTCAAGCTTACTAGTTACTGCTTGATATCACAAACGGATGAGGTCAAGTAGTAACATCTAAAATAGACCTCGTCTACATCTCCATGCAGGTTCACTAACATACAGTAGTCCTTTCATTGGACTGTTCTAGACAGACATCATGGTTCTTACAGCACGTAAACTCCCTTCCCCAGTGAAAGTATCTAAGAATGGCTTTGACAGGTTTACTCTGTGAGGGCTGGACCAGTTTTCTTCAGTGACGTTAGTGCTAAGCCAGTTTGCTACACAGTTCTCCATAGTTTTGTACAAATACTGTTGTGCATTGACAAGTTTCCCCTGGCACCTTACCCCCCTTCTGAAACACTCTTATTTGCTTAGAAAGCACCAGTGTAGCCATTTTATACCAGGTTATTTGCATTAGTTGCCTCTGAGTTAGGACTAATTAACTATATGTACCTTTTTGGGATTTTTGGTGCTTAACTGAGTCCCTTGCAGTGCTCTGCTCTTCTTTACACTCCGTGAATCAGAATCAGCCGAAGTTTATCATATTGTGGTTGATTACAAATCACTCTGGTGGTGTTGCTGCACAGGAGACTAATGATGTCAACTTTAATGACAAGGTTATTTCAAATAGCAGAATGCCAGCAACATGCATGCAATTTTACGGACTCCAAAAGGAGACTGAGTTTTTCTTAACCTTAAAAATATACTTTTGCATGTAGGATTATACCTAGTTCCTGCACTGCAACAGAAGCAGCATAGCCCAAATCTTGCAAATAACTTTTAAATGTTGTCATTATGAGAGATTAGAAAACCTTTGGACTGCTTAGCAAAATTATCAATTCATTATAATGTGACCTATCAAATCTAAAAGTACCATGAGATGCTCTGTTCAACCATGTAAAATAGCTAAATTATACCAGATTGTAATTGTATTTGACTACATGACTGGTGTTAAGGTGATGTCTGTTGTTACTGCAGAATTGTTCATTTACAGCCCTCACAGCATCCTCCAGAACAGCTGATATTAATTATTATTAGGAAGGAGTTGATTCTGGAGAGTGATCAAGAGAGAAAGGCAGCTGGATTAGTCTTAATTCAAAGTATTAATAGCATTGATTTTGTGTAAAGTATTATTCATGATTTGGTGATAACTGTTGCATAACTTTCTGGGACACAGTGTTTCAAAGAGAAAAAAGAAAACACAGTAATCTCTCCTTCTTTAGAACACAAATACATAAATTTTAATCTGAGAAAAATACAAAATGAAACCATGTACAAGTTATGTACAAACTCTTTTTACAAGACAATATATTTATCACTGGATATTACATATGACAAAGTCAGGTAGATCATTTCTGAGCACCAGCATTTGTTCTCTCTCACCAACCCATAATAGTAAAAGTAAAATGATGAAGTCATACTCCTTTTTCTTGATGAACTTAAAAGTTAAGATGGATAGCTGGTTCTCAGTGTACCCGCCCCATTGCCACTCCCAAATTATAACTAAATAGACACATGTAGCCATCAAAATACATTGTATATACATGTTTGCATGTGTGTGTTTTTTTCCCCTGAAAGAATAAAAAAACCCCAACCTATCAGGCTTGAACTCTACAAAAATGCAAAAGTTAAAGTTATATCAACTTTCTTTTTTTGGACAGGGATTAGATTATTTGCATTGGCTAAGCGTGTGTGTCCCAAGCTATACCATGGCAGAAGCAGCATTTTTTAACTGCTACTTAAGGAAAATTTGAGATAACTTCTGATGACATTTTCATGTGGTTCCTGTTAGCTATTGTCCAGTCAACAAAGTGCTCATATGTCAAATTTTTGGTTTCTGAAATACCTGTTTTCTATTATTACATGTATTAAAATGCCTATGTGTTGTGTTGTGTTTAATATTTTTTTTTAAAGTTACAAAGATCGCCGCTAAAGCGTATTTACTGAAGCAGTAAAAAGCTTTCTCTCAACCTCACTAAGGTTCTAATTAGATGCAGCATTACCATGTTTAGCATCTTAAGTTAGATATCATTCTAAATTAGACTGAAAGTGATAAGAATGTATTTTATATTTTCTTCTTTTCCCCTACCCCTTCTCATTTTGACAGTTAACAGTAGTACACCATTACATAAAACAGATACATTAGACCAGCAGTCCTATCTATTAACTTCAGTGGAATTTACTTGGTTATAGAGACTACTGCACATTATAGACTATACAGTTTCAAAGTGGCTGCATGTTCTATTTCAGAGAATATCATCTGTGCAGAATAGGTATACCACTTATATAAATATAGTTTTGATTGATAAATGCTGGGACAGAATTGTCAGTACTATAAGCCTATGTACCATCCTCGGTAGTGGCCACAGCCAAAACATCTACTCCATTCTTTTGATTATTATTTCAGAAGGGGGCTGTACCCACACCTACTAGTATTGCTTAATACAAAAGTACTACAAATATTATGCTTGCTAAACTGAATATTAGAAAATCTGCTATGTATATATAAGAAATAAAAAAAAAACCAAAAACCAAAAAAAACAAAAAAAAACCCCAAACCAAAGCAAACCACAAAAACTATATCCCCTAAGACTAGGATTTTTCAAACATCCTTAGAATTAAAAAAAAATAAAATTGAAGTTTAAAAAGTGCTTCTTCATATGTTGGGGATATTGGTGGTTCAGATGGCAGGGAGAGGAAAACAAAAGAAGGAATACAAAGAACTTTCCTTTCCCCTGAATTTTTCTATGCATCTGCCATTGACTTTGACAGATATTCCCAGGCCAATCCACTGTAACACAGAGAAAGGATTTCTGTTTTCACTTTGTCCTGTTCATCGCCTTTCATACACTTGGGTATTTTGTTTAAGCATATTTAAAACTAGAAATGAAAGGTGAGACACGCACTTCTTTTGGTGCTAGAGAAACTCACAAACAAAATACCAAACACTCACACACACCCTGGCCTCAATACGCGTTCATTTCAAACACACTGTAATCCAGAACTCTTTACAAACCTGTTTCTTGATAAAACCATTTAAGCTCCTACTCTGTGTTTAACTTGAGCCCATGTGAATCTAGAACAGGGCAGTTGCTAACATGTTTATGGATTCACCAATGAATGACCAAGCAGTGAAAAGATGCATAATTACCCATTTGTAAATTATTGCTTTTATTGTCACGCATTACTTTATGCATCCAGTTATTGCAGTAAGTGTTAGATGTAGTTTACACACACAGAAACCCCAATAAAACCAGCCCTCTGTGAATGAGAACACACTACTATACTTTCTCCTTCTACTCTAAGAGGTCAAGAAATGCAAACTTACTTACACTGGCAAAAACCTCCAACAAAAACAACAACTTTTCCCACCACCACCCAACAACCTATAATAAAAGGCTATAGACAATACTTTTGTAGTGTCTCTTGGACATTGTATGCAAACTATTTTTCCCCCTTTCCACATTTGGCTGAGTCCAATTAAGTCTTTTCAAACCCATGCTGTCTGAGCCATCGAGTGGTCTTTTTCTATAGAATTCAAAAGTAGGAGAACAAAATATCTTTAGTATGGCTAAACCTGGCTGCTTGTACAGCCTGTAAGATGCTGAAGACTCATCAGCTCTTTCAAGACATCTGTGCGGCTTAATAAGGCTACCTGGATTCCTCATTATCCTGAAGCTCATGGCCTTCACCTTGTGTAAGCAGAACTGGGTTTCCCACCAAAGATGAACTGGAAATAGCTACGTGCTTACATTTGCTTGAGGGCCTGGCTGTGTTGTGTCGCTCTCACCCCCCTGCTTTCTCTATCCCTATGTTCCTGACTTTGAGCAGTAGGGCTTAAAAGGTTCCTTTGAGTTACAGGTAGAATAACAATTTACACCTTAACTTTTGCTGTGTTGGGCGCTTGCCAAGCAAACAACATCCCATTGGAGGACAGTTTTGTCCTTTTATCTTAATGCTCATGGGCTTCAGGAAACAAATTAAAATAATAGCCATGAGACAAAAAGACAGAAAGCTTTTTGGCAATGTGGGAGCACGCATGTTCATGGGTGTGAGGAGGAGGCCAGGAGCACACAGCTGCTTCAGCAGTGAGAGAGGGCTCTGTAGTGTACTCTCAGTGCACCACTATTTTAAGTAACAGGAATGGCTGCTTTTTGGTCAAACCAGAAGGAAACAGTAGGTACAATTCCTCCCTATGGTAGCCTGTAAGTCAGTCAGTCAGTCACACATTTTCTTTTTCTTCGTGTCTTTCTTCACCCACCCCCTACCCTGAAAAAAATAACGGCCGCCTTCTTGTGATGACTCTGCACCAAATACATACCCCACCCATATATAAGCATGTTTACATCCACACATATGTATATGTGTGTATGTGTAGAGTTGCATATATGCAAATACAGACACACATTTAATCCAATGCATGAGTTGCCAATAAAAAATAATTTCTTAGCCTGTAATAATTGTGATACAATTAATGAAAAAGCTGAAATCCCCGCCCTCTGCCTTGTTTTTTGAGAAAGGAATAAGAATTATCAATAAATATAAAAAAATTATTCTACATCAGTTGTCACATGGTCTGCCAGCTGCTGCTTATGCCACTTTCACAGCTACTTGCCCTGGTGTAACTTCAGATATATCCAAAATCCAAATACTGGTGCTGGCCCTATTTTAGTCTTTAATGGCTAAACGTCAAAGATCTCCAGCAGGTTTTCTCCATGATCCTCCATCTACTTGCCAGAAGTCGATCCTCTGTCTCTGATCATCAAAAAGAGGAGTAAGAAAAGATTATTGATTGCTCTTAGCTTTTCTAGAAATGGGAAATGCAAACTATACCTGTTTATCTCTGCCTTGCATGCTCTCTACAGGCTGTGTTCTGTCTTTCTATCATTACAAACGGAACCATCTGTGCTGGGAGAGAGCATGAATGTATGCAGATCTTGTCCTTTACTTAAGTACAATTGACAGCATGATATTTTTGAGTGGGACAGTTAAACTGGACAGACACACACAAACCTTAGCTAAGTAGGGGTGTTATATTTGCTTCATTAGTATGTTTTATCCAGTGAATGCTCACTTCTGAAGGAAGGACACTCAGAAATGGCACTGTATATGATGAAGTATAAGATAGATGTAACGTTTTATATCCCTACAGTAAAAGACTGGTCTTCTAAGAAAAAAAAAATAAAAACTTCGCATGTACTTGGTGAAGTTGAACACAAAGTTCGAACACTCTCCTGTACTCAGGACCAGCTTTTTTCACTCTGATTATAATATGAATGCAGTTCATAAATGAAAAAGGAGCACTGACTTCAAACTAAAGGCTTAACATGACCCAACACAGAGGCTTGATATAGATTATAATGTGTCACTAGCTGAAGCAGCATAGATCAGAAGAACTGACCAGAATAATCTTCTGTTTTGAGGACTGTGAAATGGGTTAAACATGGTATAAATAATAATGAAAACCTAATTAAATTATTTTGTTACTTTGTAGGAGAGTGAAATATTTTAAACAATCCAATTTAACAGCTACTGTATTAACAATTCCTGTATTGTCTTTAAATAACTATTCTACAAAATGTAACAACAAAGTAGTCACAGTCCAAGAAGTCACTCCAGAATAAAGTCTATTAGGTGTTAGTATGGTTATATTTGTACTGCAGCCAGTGGACAAACATTAAAGCTGAGTTAGTTTAGCCTAAATGTTGGATTATATAGTGGACATCATTGTTTTCACAACAAATTAATCATCTGCTTTGTATTTCTTCGATTCACTGATATTTCTCTAATGATAGTATGTTTTATTGTGGTGTTTAACAATTCTGCAAAATCACAAAGCCTAAAGTTAACTTGCACAATGAAAATCTCTCTTTCCTGATGACTGTGGTTTTGGTTTAATCTTTATTAGCACAGCCTTTTTTTTTTTTGTTTGTTTTGGTGCTTTTTTTTTTTGGTCACACAATTGTGTTAGATTGTTGCTAATTTGAGACAGAAAGAGTTACTAAATCATTTAAAACAGCAAATGCTTGGGTGGATAGATACTGCAGCATAGATATGAAACATCATATTTTTGTCTGATGGCAATAAAGCTTGTTGGCAACTTTGTGAAACTGCTGACACAAAAGGCACCCATCAAAGGCCTTTTGTAGATTATCATAATACATTCATTAACTTCATTTTGATTTGGTTATTACTGTACTTTATGTTGGTGTCCCAGCAAAGGAAAAAATGAACTAAAAAAAAAAAAATAATAAAAATCCCCAAACCCCAAACCCAAACAAAAACAAACAAACAACAAAAAAAAAAACCCCAACCAAAAAACCCCCAAAAACCAAATTCTAAAGTATGATGTTACTTGGTTGAGGAATTAACTGAGAACAGCATGTTGTGAGATTACAGACCTGAGGCTAAACCAATTTTTCATCCTCAGATGAACTCATCGAAAGGAGATTCAGCGTGCCTTTTACCAAGGTATGAGCTATCACCAAAGTGCAAAGATCTGGAGGTAAACCTTTATACATAGGAAGAATTTGAACCAAATAAATAAAGAAGACTGACGCAAGACTATCAGCACTTCTGAAGTAAGGACAAAATATAGTAGATGTGAAGGTTTATAACTTATGATTTCATGCACTATTTATGCACTCTGGTTTAAAGCACTGTAATGCATGGCAAAAGAAGAGGAATTGCCAAACCTGACTTTTGGAAATTAGCAACTGCTGATGGCTAATGGGAAGTGGAGTGGAATTGCCAGATTTGCCATTTATAGAAAGTGCTGCCTATGAACACATGATCTACATGGCACTCAGTTTAGAGTAGTAATGTTCACTAAGGTAGTGTCGCAGGAAGTTATTGAGGATGCTGGGCTTCTGCCTGTGTATGTGGGCACATAGTGTGGGAGCAGGGTGCAGTATGTCAGTGTGGGGTTATTTATTTGACCTTAACATAACTGGCAATTAAGATAAGCTGTATATGGTAATAAAACAAAAAAAAGAATATTTCAGAATGTTACATGTACAAAAATATGACTTTCAAGTTTGAAAATAAATAAGTTCAGTTTATTAAGAGCTGGTGTCAATGCTGAACAAAATACACATCCTCCAGTAAAGAAACATTTTGGTGAACTGTTTTTTTTTTCTTCTTTTTTTTTTTTTTTTTGCTTTACTAAAATACAAGTTGGACCTTTTTTTTTTCTTCTTGCAAATATATCATTTGTCTCCCTTAATTACATGTCCTTATAACTGTGACCATCATTCTCCTTTAAGCCAAAGACTGAGGTTTGTTTTTTTTAAATTCTTAGGAGTCTGGCCACACACGCAGGTTTTTATAAGGGAATATACTTGATGATGAAGAAAAAAAAGAAAAATATATTTTTTTCTAATAAATAAAAATAATTTAAAATGCTAGAGGCTATACATGACTAGTTTTGATTATGTTCATTTATAAATGAAACAGTTTCCAAAATACGTGGAAGCAATATTAAAGGCAGACAATCATCTGTCTACTTTTTATTTTCCCATTAAGCTTGCCCTTCTTAACTTCTCCATCAGTTGTTCAGCATATAAGAGGAATAAATGTCACATCACCATTCATGAAGTTTGTCAGGCTTTAAAAAAATAGTTCTGGCCTCGAAGGAGTCAACATTCATCTTCAACTTCTCTGATGGGTGGTATCAAGCTGCTTGTCGATTTATATTGATTGATCTGATTGGCCATGTGAGTGCTCATGGGCTTGATTTGAATGTTTCTGGGATAGGCATTATCCGGTTCATCTGTAAACCATTTCTTTTCTGCTAAGGAGCAAAATGGGTAGAGACAGAATAAGGAGGGAAAATGAGAGTTTTAATTAGTGAAGCACATAAACACATAAACATTTGAAAAAAAAAAAAAAAGGAGAGGGGAGCAGTCAGTAAAGTTTATAGAGAAAAGGCGATCAATAGAAGGTGACTGTGACTAATTACTAGCAGTACAGTGCATTAGATTAATACCCCTGCAAATACTTTTTATGAAATGATGACATGTTTGCAGATTCAATAGTAGAAGCTAAAGAAAACTTCCATATGATTGTTTGTTGAATGTAAGAGAGCTTCTTTTTTTATGCTCAGGTGAACACCCTTTATCTATTGAAAAAATGATACAAATAAAGGCCTAAACTGAGAAGCCAGGGAGAGCAGATGGGATAAGGGCAATGCAGAAAAAAGCATGTGGGTCCACATGCAGAGGAACACCTAAAGAATCAGAGGCTACGCTGAACTGTTTCAGCCTTGGGGTGATTGCTACCCCTGGCTCAGAAATCATTCAGTAGAATGGAAAGAATCTCCTGTGAAAGTTGGTCCTAGAATAAATAGGGCTTTCATTCATGCT
This sequence comes from Nestor notabilis, assembly GCF_000696875.1. Classification (NCBI taxonomy): domain Eukaryota; kingdom Metazoa; phylum Chordata; class Aves; order Psittaciformes; family Psittacidae; genus Nestor; species Nestor notabilis. The sequence goes on along the minus strand of NW_009909653.1, from coordinate 84,890 downwards.
GCCCAATGGCAGCCTTCCTGCATGGGATGGCCATCATATTGCAACTTAGTAACCTGGCTGCTGGGGTACTGCTGAAATCTGTTTGGGAAGTGGTATGAAACACACCTGATGTTATAGATGAGGGGCTCAAGAGTAATCCTGAATGGATTGGTTACAATATGTGACATCAAGGCAAAGAAAGTAAGGTCTTAAAGGGAGATTAGAGAGGGAGCTGTTCCTTTTATATCTTTGGGCAGTGTCTTTTTCCGTGAACATAGGAAGAATTTTATGGTACTGATTTAAGATGGGCTGCGAGCAAAGTGGGAACGAGAGAGGATGCTGAGAGGCTGTGGCACTGCAGCTATTTCCTATCTGCTTACCATTGTGACCGCTATATTGTGTTGTTCATATGCAGATGTGGACAAAAACATCAAAAAATTCACAAAAGAAAAAAGAATTAAAATAATTTTCTTAAACCCTTTAAAGAGCAATTTCTGCTGTCATTTCTTAATTATAGTTGTGCTACTTAACAAGATAGCACTATTGAAAAGAGTTAGAAAGTCCTGGTCTTAGGGTGGCTTATGGTCATTAGGTGCTGTGCTTTGACAAGCATTTGTGAACAGGGGGCTCCATTCTCACTCTCCTTCCCCATATTCCAGAGGCAAGCATGCAGAGCAGTGGGCACAAATGGTGCTGCAGGTGGGATTCTACAGCTGGGGCATTTTCATTATCACATGCAAAGCTTACCATATCAGAGCTGCTGCTCTTACATGTATGCACTACTTCTCATTCCAATGGGAAATCTGAAATGCTTTATAAGCTTCAGTGTCTCACATAATAAAACCTGACACTTTTGCTGACCCCTGAAATGCTGCCATGTCTGGGCTAGAATCCGGGCAGGAGTAGAAGGAGTGCTTTTTTTTAAATAAATAAGTGAGTAAAAATAAGCAGAGCAAAATCTACCTTGGAAACCCAAGGATCAAGCACAAAAGCTCAGGAGGTAAAGCTGAGAATAGAAACTGAAAAACCAGGAAGAATAAAGGACAAATATCCCAGCATAATTGCACAAAAATAAGCACCTAGCTTCGAAGTTAGGGCCTCTAAACAAGTGTATTGATTTGCAGAATTCCTGAACTTCTCAGTAATTTTTGTGCATATGAAATTTAACCACTTATTTATACCTGATATGGATTTTAAGCATCTACACGTAACACCCTCACTTCCCAACAACAAATCCCAAACTCATGGGTGTTTAATCCATCTTTTTTTTTTGTTTGTTTAATATATATTTGTTACTTGTGCTTATATTTTTTAAAAAAAAATTAATTGAAAAAAAGTAATTGTACTGATTACTAGTTAGTGGCTTATTACTGAAGGTAAAGAAAGCTACTGTATATTTTAATTCTTCTTAAAACATCCTACTCATTTATGATCAGGGTAAATAGTTCCCTGCTCCCTTAAAGTTGCCTGAGTCTGAACTATGTTCAGCCTCCCATTTCTCTCTCTCTCTCTTTCTCCTTTACCTATTATAATTAAGTTCCCTTGATGTGAACAGATTGGACGATAGGAATTCATAATGTTACATCCTGCACACTGAAGCTAACTGATTAAGTGCTTTAAATTATTCTTCCTGACAGAATGATAAAGTTACAATCTGTTCAGAGATGATCTACAGCTTGCCAGACTCCTACTGCTTCTTTCTACATTCATTTATCTTTTTGTCAAGCAGTTTAAATAAAAAAAAAAAAAAAAAAAAGTAAAAAAAAAGTCGCCTCAATTCCATAGATCTTTTAAAGTAATCAGGACCTCTGAATTATTAATGAGACTTTAAGGGAATGGTTCCTGATCAGGGCCGGTTTAAGAAAGGTTGTAGGGGAAAAAAATAATCTAGGAATATGTACACATCAAAATAATTTCAGCTCCATTTAAAAAACCATTTAGTTCAAGTGTGACACATGAACCATTATGCATTTGTGGAAACCAATTTTATGTGATCTACGATTAAACTAACCTTTCAGAGAGGTGTAAAGTGTGATGGTTATCATGTTTTAAAAGCCTTGCAAGATCACATAAACAATTTCAAACTAACAGTTTTCTAATGGTTTGTGTTTAAAATGATTTTGAGGCAAGTTAAGCACTGTGAACTTTTATCTCTACCTTTTTTCTTTTAACATATGGTGCACAAACTTTCCTCACAAACAGAACTTGGTGTAATTCAATCTCATAACAAGAAAGGGAGAACTGTGTGAGTGTTAAGGATCAGAACTGCCCTGTGTTTCTCAGCAGCCAGTGTAAAAGCACTTTGTTCTTCCCTGTTTTCCCTGGAATTTTCAAAACAAGGCAATTATGTATATGTTAATCTTCACTATGAAATTCATATCCAGGGAGCTGATCTTTAAAAAGACACCATTAGGTCTCTTTATATCTTTGCCTGGCAAGTAACACAGACAAATAATAAACACAGAAACTGGTAGATTCTAATTTCTTTTGCTGGTTGAGTTGTTTTTTTTTTTTGGGGGGGGGGGGGGGGGGTGGTTGTTTTTTGTTTTGTTTTGTTTTGGGTTGGAGGGTTTTTTTGGGGTGGTTTTTTTGCTTTTCAACAATGCTGAAACCTTGATCCAGGTATTAGCATCTCCAGAATCAAATGCTTGGACCCAGCTTTATACCTTTCCTGTTCCTTTTCTGCTGTTTTCTGCTTGTCTTTGACTGCATTATGATGAATCTCCTGTGAAAGGTCATTGACCTCTACACTTACTTACCTTTGAAATGTGAGTTTGACACTCCTCATCTTTACTCTTGGTCACTAAGATATTCTCCTGCCATTTACTAAATGTCTTCCTTGAATGCCTACACACTTTTCAGCCTTTTTTCTTATGCTCCCAGTCTGACTTTGATGTCTTCCAAAGTCTTTGCATAGATTTTTACATATCTTAAACAAACTACCTACTCTTTCCTTCAAATCAGACCAGAAAACCCTTTTTCAAGTCTTTAAATATTGTTATATTCACCAACTTTTTTTGTTCTTTGTCACATTCAGCCTGTTTCTCTGCCTTTTGGCATATGCATATGGATCCTTACCAGATACGTTTCTATATTACAGTGAGAATAGGCATAGGTTTCTATTTTATTTTATTAAAAGAGTTGTTCAAGAAAGTCCTTGATCTTCCTATGCTATCTGGTGGGTTTGGTTTCCACGGTATCATCAGAAAGATGTTGGAACAGCTAAGTAACTTCATGTATCAGAAAGCAGAAAACATTTACTTTCCTCTCAAACACCTGTGTTTGCAATAACCTATCAGCATCCCAGTGTGGCCATGAAGGTGCTAAAGGCTTCAAGCTCTTATTACACATAAATAAAAATTGGCATCTTGTGTAAGCCTGTTCCCTGCAGCATAAAAAGATACAAATAAATTAAATATAGACTTACTCAACTTGCATAAGACTAGCAATTCTTTCCAACAGATCTATTGTTTTGATGCTTTAAAATTGCTGTCAATTCTGGACCAAGTAATCGTATTTGAACACATGTCACTGTGAAACACCCTCTCTTCTGAGCAGGGGTAAAAAAAGTACTAACTAAACATGACACAAGGATTTTACTAAATGTGTATTCTCACCATAATCCCCATTTGCCTTACAATTCTTTTAAACATGCATTTTTTTTCTTTTGTGACACTTGCAGTTTCAAATGAGTCTATATGTATTTGTGTGCCTCCCCTTCTCCACATACGTAGCTTGTTTATAGCTAAACTGAAAATTCTCCCATGTAATTTCTTCCCGTATGAGAAAAAAGTAATGAAAGTTTCTCCACCACCCGCTCAGCAATTCTTTGTTTGCCAGATGTGTATTTTATGTGTAGCAGGCAGTAAGTAATTTGCAGAGAAAGAAAGAGAGAAGAAACTAACCTAACTTTCTGTGGTCTTTATTTTGCTCCAAGGCAGCTAAATTTTGGGGACAAAAATGCTATTTTTGACTTGCTCTTGGTGACTTTTTTTTTTTTTAATTTTCCAGACTAGCAAAATTCTTACTTTTAATAATGGGAATTTCACTGGAAAATGCCTGATTCTGCCAGTTTAAGCCAGTGGCAACCCATGCGAAGAACCTACAGGTTTGCTAGATATAGTTTTGTGTGAACACTCAGATCAACAAAGTTTCCAGGAACCTAGTTTCCATTGTCAAAACCATGCCGGTACTGATATAGGTAGCAGGACCTCCTTTCAAACCTCTAAAATATCATCTCTAGCCATTGGTGCTGCTTTTACACTTTTGAAAACTAACAAGGGTAGTTACTAAGAATGTTTGACTTGGGATAGGTTTCTGAACAAATTGGAGATTTCCTGTTACTTTTCAATATTAAAAAATTGACAACATAACATAGTTGATTTAGTTGATTCCTTATAAAATAGTTGATTCCTCTACTTGTAACGTCCAACCTCCCAATTTCATTAGTATATCCATGTCAGAAAATCTTCATCGCTGTAATAAACTATTTGATCAGTTCGATGTAGTTAGCAATGAAATTACACATTGTGTAACTAAAAGTCAAAACTAAGAATTCTGACTTTAGGACAGAAGACAGGAGAATCAGAATTTACCATCATTTTAAGAATTAAAATTTGCATCCATATTAGATATTGCCCTTCTGTTGCTTACAAAGTAGACAAGTTGCTTCTCTAATGTACACTGTTCGTATTTTTTTTTTTCTGTTTGAGCTACACAGTTATAGAAATACTATTTATTTGGATAAAATCATTACATAGTGTGTGACAAGTGGGTTCATATTAACACCCTTCCTCCTTCTGCTAAATTGAAAACAGATAAAACATTAATGGAAAAGCATTTTGGTGTCAAAGACATTAACATTGTTCAAAAATGCGTAACTGCTCTTGACTATCTTCAGTCAGTATTGCCAACATAAAAAGATGCTCATGAACATACACAGGGGACAGGGGAGTAAAGAGGGAAGGGAGGAAAGGAATTGGAATGAGGAATGGGAAATAAAAGTAATGTCTGTGCGAGGGTAGGCATCTTCATTGAGCAGGAACCTGTGTGTTCACAAAAGGACACGTGCAATTAGAAAGGCAAGCAGATGAGAGGATAAAAAAATAAAACAGGATTGAGCAACAGCAGCAGCAGCAGCAGCAGCCAGTTTTACTTCTGGTTTGGAGGGAAAAAAAGGGCAAAAGAAAACCAACAAAACAAACAAACAAACAAACCAACCAATAACTGAATAAAGTTTGTAACTATTTTTTTTTTTAATTTCACAAGTTTTCACAAGGACAAAGTTATAGAAGAAAACCCACAGCAGTTGCTAGGTCATGCAGAACCATTAATTGTCATACCTTGGCCCATTCTATTCATCCTTGTTGCACTTTAGAAAAAGAAGTAAGCTATGTAAGTTTTACAATGCTTTTAAACTGTCATATTTCCTGTTGAGCACTTTAACTGGCACATCCTTGTAGTAATAAATATTCTTAGGGCAAAACATGATAACTTTCTTTGAGAAAAGAAACACATGAATTTGTCTTTAGGATGAAGAGCAACTGTAATAGACTCATTTGTAGGGGATCATCCATAATTTGCAATGTAGTTCACTGATAGGACATACAGCTGCATTTGAATGCACATGCACATATATACCGTATTCCAATCATTATGCTTAACACTGCACAGTGGTACTCTCTGCAGCCCACTTAATATGGTTCCAGGTTTTGTCAGTAAAAGTGCTTGGCTTCATTGTCAATTCACACAGCAAGCAAATCTTCAGAATTATCATGCTTAGGAAGGGAAGGGTAGAAAACAACACTAACCATAAAAGCACCTTGTCTGGGTTGGCAGTTAAAATACTAATCATTCCCACTTCCAAGTATTTATTCCCTGTCTGCATGCTTTCTTGCTGGGTAGCCAGGGAAGGTGGTATGTGTTTCTGGCCTCCTTACCCTGGGAAAACTCTTCATACAAGCTAGACCTAGTTCTATGTTTCAGAAGGTTGGCATTTGAAATTCATAAACAAGCTTGAAGTATCATTTCTATGATTAGCTAGAATAGGTTCCTTTTCACTACTTTATTTAATTCCCTGCCACAATTTTTGTATGGCTAGATGTGTCATTGCTGAGAACCAAATTCTGGCAAGTGTCTAGAACATGATGCCTCAGCACAGTATTACCACACCAACCCTCTTGCTTTGCTCATTAGCTGTCTAGGGCACAGCAATTTTTCTTCCCAAATGGGAAAGACCTTAAAGGCACTCAGTTGTTTTCCCCTGTCTTCCTCCATATTGGCATGCACAAGTTGCAAAGAACCAGGTAGAACATGGAGCAGGATTTCTAGAGGTTCTTCACATATTAGGACTCTTGTTGTAAGATTTATACCACTATTCTATCCTGGAAAAGTTAAACTACCATCTGGGGAAAGGAACAAAGTCCCTTGAGAACTGATACTTAAGCATAGAAAAATGCTTGCTCTTTTCTGAACATTATTTATTCTGTACATAAGGTGACTAATTCACCTTTTAAAGACGTAAAAGTCCCAGGAAGTTTTAATGACTTACATCCAATATTTATGATACATATGGCTTTTTATCCCAAATGTCAAAAGTGAAAGAAAATATAGCTATTCATGTGGCAGTATAAATAGACAGAATAATAATTTAATATGCAATTAGATGCTTTCTAAACTTAAATTAAACCACTGGAGTTTTACAACTCCATGCCCCACCAATTTCAATGTTAAAGGGAAAAGACACTATCTCCAAAAGGCTACTATTTTAGAGAAAATCCTTAAACAAGCAGGTAAAGTCCCTGATGTTGCTTTGGTATAAAGCAAGTGTGTAACAATAATCTATACAATGAGTGTAAGCCCTATATAATATAAGCTTTAAGAGTGAAAAATCAGGAGGGATTTTTTTTTTCCCCTCAATGGGTTAGTTTTATAAGCTTCAAATAAATGTAGCAACTCTTGTAAATACGAATATAAAAAAACCTACTGAAACATACATCAATACTTCTGCACTAAATTACTTTCTTTGTGTGACTCTGACATCAAGAGCAAGTGTTCATGTTAAATACACTCTATTTTCAGATATGTAGAGTAACTGCAGTGAGTTATTTATGTTTTCAGTGTGCCTATGGGTTTAGAATTTTTTTTCTCCCCTAGCATCATAAATAACTTTTGGTCCGTCTGCTTTGTTGCTGTTGTGCTTAAGGGTTTTATGGTGGTGAAATAAAAATGACAATCACATGCACACTGTCATACATATGCAAAATATGTGTACAAAAAGGGGAGAACTCCATGGGAAAATGGGGAACATCACTGCTGGAAACATTAACTGGGGAGAATGGGTGGTGAATGCAAGTTTCACACACAGTGGGAGCAGGTACACGTATCAAAGTCTATCTTCCTGCACGTACTTCTGTTTTTCCCGTGAATCCCTGGTCTTGGTGCGATTCGGTCGGTTTGCTGTTGATGGGATGGAGTGAACTGATGAGCTCTTCTTGCTGGAAGAATAGGAGGAATGGGAGGAATGAGAAAGACTGGCCCGAGATTGGCCAGCGTTGTGGTCAAATTGCATCAAACAGAAGATCAAGTCTGTCGGCACAAGCTCAAATTCATACGGTGGGTTTGTGATAACGTAACTGTAAAGAAAGGAAGAAAGAAAAAAAGAAAGAAAAAAGAAAGAAAGAAAGAAAGAAAGAAAGAAAGAGAAAACATATTTAGATTTGTACTAAAAATTTTTTTCTAGAGTTATCTCATGAACGTTTGCCCCGATTTTTGCATTTCTGTTTCCTTCAGTGTGTACTTAATTTCAGTTCACATAATACCCATTATGATTTAGGACCTTCTTATGTCAGATATCTCTTTTTGTATGTTTTCTATTCCACAGACATACTGTCTGAGTATGATGTTCTTCAAGTGAATAATGTCATGATTTTTCAGAGAAGACACTGTACAAATCGCCCTCCTTTCACTAGTTGCGCCATAATGCAATGACTAGCACCCAGATTTACATATTGACAAAAACCAGTTACATACCTACCAGCAATGGTATTTAAAAGAATGGCTGAAAAGCAGGGACGCAGTTATATTTAAATACATATTTACTAGATATTTAATAAATACTTAAACACTTACAGTAGAGCAAGGGATATAATTATTTGTTTGGATTGTGACTGTACATAAAACAAATTAAGTAAAATATATCAGCAAATTTGCGGTAAGGTTAATTTTGTTCATTCATTCCACATGTACATTCATGGCCTCAAAAAGTACTTATAAAGAGAAATCTGCACATCCAAGAATCCAGCATTGCTAAGAATACATTCCAAGCCTGAAATAAAAACTATCCATTTCACGAATTCCCACCTCCAACTAACACACTTTCAGGGTAGGAAGGGCTTATAAACCCTGCTGCTAACTTTTTTTCATGCATGTGAAAAACATATTTGAGCAAGCCAATGGGCATTTTCTATCCCAGTAAGAAATGAGTAAAATTGGTCACAAAGCTCACAACTTCTCTTCAAATTAATTCAGTGCCGGTAAGAAATCTGCTTAGCTGCCTCAGGGACAGAAGTCACTTATTAATCCAACAAATAATCCCAAATATAGCAAGTACAGTGTAAATCTAACCTGAAAATACTTTTTTCTACCCATTTTGTCCAAATACTTACAGGAGAAACCGCTTTGGTAGGCTGCAGGGTTGTTTATTGCCATTTTCACCCAGTAATGACGGTTTTTGTAGAGAATGAAACAGTAACAGATGTTTTGTGATTTGCAATTGTTCTGGGATGAGTCTGTGTGTGTATTTCTAGTGGGCACTTAATTAAGACACATTTCAAGTAAGCTGCTAAATAGCCACCAGTTTGAAAGATGCAAATGTGTCTGCTCTATTAACAGCACTGAGGTCAGCCTTGGTGCTACTGAAGTAAAAATACAGCCTAGCTAGAGAAGGGTTTCCATTTACTGGAAGAAACGATGATCAGATACAGATAGCACCAAGGGAAAGCCCATGGGAGTATGTTTTGAGCATTCAGAAAAAAGAAAGTCTAGCTACTATAATCTAAACTATTATCCAGTAATTTACAGCTTATTATATAAGCAAACTGAAGTCCTTTCCTTTCCTTTCCTTTCCTTTCCTTTCCTTTCAGCAATGGATCATCATAAATCAAACAAGACAGAGATATGTTCTGGAAATCTACTTTAAAAATTTTTTGTTAAAATTAGCTGAAAACATATGCTATGATAGCCGGCCTAACGCTGGCTTAAGCTTAACCTGCACTCTTAAGCTCAGCTAAAGAGTCATCATTAAGCCCCCAAAGAGTTAGCTTTTGTGGCAAAGTTATGTAAAAAATAGAGAAAGCTCTTTTTTAGATTTATTACAGGCACTGGGATCTTCCTCACCTGAAGACTGAAAAGCAGAAATGTTCTGAAAGACTGGACTTACCGTTTAGTGCATTGGCTGGGAGTACTTAGATGTGCATCCCTTAATCGATAAATTCCAAAGCAAAGCATATTGTATGTTTTCAATGCTTTACAAAATAGATCTCCATAACAACCTCCATCCTAGAAGAAAACAAGGAGAGGGAAAAAAAAAGAACAGCACTTTGTTTTTTCCTTTCTTTTCTTTGTTAACACAATGTAAGGGAACAAGATTTTAAGTATAAGCCTGCACAAAAAGGACAATTATATAGATAATCTGTTGTTTGTCACAAATGAGAATCATTTACTCAAGAAAATGAGTAATCTAAAATGTTTTATTTCAAATAAGTAATGATGTAAAGTGATCATTATTTTGGAGAACCGGGTCC
>NW_009909653.1:68425-75092 GCF_000696875.1 Nestor notabilis | reverse complement strand
AAGAGTGAGTGGTTTGCTTTAGGCTGGAAATACAAACTTTGGTAGCAAACAATGCATATTCTAAAAATTACATTAACTGTGATATTAATATTTTTTAGTATATTTGACCCTTTTTTGGTAGTAGCCATACTGTCATCTAGACAAATGTATTTGTTGGGGAGCACAACAGAATTTAGAGTTCTGAGGGGTTAAAAGGGAAGTAATGTATCTCCCACAGTGAAATAATGATGAAATGTATGTCATATTCCATAAATAACCTAAAATATTTTTATTAAAAAAAAAATTAGATTTCATAGTTTGTATATTTAAAATATTCATTCTTAAGTAACGATGAGTGCTACTGCATTCTACCTTCACCGATGTAGTGCAATTGAGCTGGCAAAACAGCATTTGAAGGATTGGTAGTGCTTGCTTTATTTGTGGAAACGTAACTGCTGCCCAAGTGTTCTGATGAGCTCTTAGACTCAGCTATGAATGGACTTCTACATGAAGTGAAAGGCTGTTTACTTCTGTGTATCCTCATCACCCCTAATCCTTAAACTGGCATTCCCTGTCATTTCTGTGAAGAAGGACTCTCCATTCATTTTGAACAGAGCTGGTGAACACGAGGTTACTTTAAGAAATATCGAATCCTGCATCACCATCAAAGTGAAGTGGGTGCTTTGGGATTTGCCTCAAGATTACAAGATTTGGTCCAGAAAACGTTTCTACATACCTCTTTATACAAATGCATTGCTTTTAAAGATGGTTTGTTTATTTTGTTTTGGGTTTGGTTTGTTTTGGGTTTGTTGTTTTTTTTTTTTTTTTTTACTTCATTGTTATTATAGTGGAGTCAAAAAAAAAAAAAATTAGGGTTTTGCAAGAATTCTACTTCATCAGAAACAGCAGAAAACAAACATTATAGGGTTTTTTTTCCAAGCTAATAGTATATTTTAGGCAACAACTAGAAGCTCAGTGGAAAGACTAAATAAGCTTATCAAAACTCAACAAAGGTATTGATATTGCTTACGTTTACAATAGATTAGTATTAGAATGGTTACATCCTCTGAGTCAGCTCATCTATTTATAGCTGGCAAGTAAGAGCCACAGGATTTTCTGTATGAAATATCCAGGCAAGGAGTCTGGGAAGTCATAAAACTTCTCAAAAAGTGTAAGAGCAAAACTGGGCTCTATTAAATTAAATAATAGAAATTATACACTAATTAAGATAGATTCTTAATTCGCTCTGAGAGAAAGCAAATAGATTGCAGACCCGCCTTGGTCCTACATTTCCCTCGTGATCTTACCCCTAGGTCTGCAAATGGCCCATCATACAAAGCCAACTGAGCAACTCGACACCTGTCCCTGTTTGCAAGTGTCTGGGGTGTGCTGTAACCTCCTCTCAATGCATTTTCCTCAGCAATCAGTGCTTCCAGCTCTGGTGTGGCTCCTCCTGTTACCAAAGTCCGTATCAGTGTGAGGATATTGTCATTGAAGTATGTCTGCAGAGATAAAAGAAAGCTCTTTAAGCAAACACCATTAAAGTCACAACTGAAGACATCCAAATTACAACTTTTCTGTGTTTCTGCTGTTTAAAGTTCTTGGCTGTCTCTTCAAATAATTTTATATAGAAAGTGAAAAGACAGCAGCCTCCAATTACTCTATTTTCTTCTATCCCATTAGGCTCCTATACTAGATCCTTCCTTTTAAACACCAATTCAGCCTGATTTTTATTAAAGTACAAAAATTTGAATGATTTATGTTTCCTATAATTGGTGTTAGTAGTGATGCAATGACTGCTTTCCTTCTCATTGCCTTCATGTCTAATAATGGGCTTTAGGACATGTAATTGTAAAATTCAGACCACATTTAAAGCTTACACAGAGTAGATTGCCTTTTTACTCTTGTCACCAATTCGTTGGGGAGCTGCCTTTGTGCTGCAAATGTCATTACTTATTACTGTGGCTGGACTCTAGCAGTCTAACAATGTATTGTACTAAACATCTTATTACGAGACTTGACAGTGTTCAGACATAAGCATGTATCAATTAAACATCTTGAGTTCATCCCAGATACATGTACGATGAGTCTGGGATCCTGGTGGTCCTTTTAAAAAACTCTAGGGTATAGGGTAAGTGTGGTTTATTAGGGAAGATTTACTCCACACTGACATTTTGCCAGCATCTGTAGCATTGCTGGTCTGTCATGCAAACAATGGGTATTTTAAATATTAATTTAATGCCAGATGAATGACTTTCAAGTTCACTTAAAAGCATACTGGTATATTTCAGAGATACTCAGTTAAATATCTGCAATGTAATTTACCGGGCAAAAAATAACTTTTTTTTTTTTTTGTTCATTCAAAAATGAACAAAAAAAGGAGACACCATCACTTACAATGTCACTAATGTCTGCGTTTTTAGAAGCTTTGCAAGCATGAGGGACATGTGAAAAGAAAATGAGCTCACTGTAGAGTATACAGGACTGACGTTACTGGATTTGTGAATTCCGTTACTAGATTTGTGACTAGGACTTGGATCAAATATCTGTAATCTAACCAAGTAAAAATGAATACTGAAGTCTCAAACAGCACTTGTGTTCCAAAGATAATACTTTTTAAATACTTTTCATTAATTCATTCTTCGAGCCATGTAAAGTAATAGTATTTAATACATGGGTAAACTGAGGTACAGGTTGAAATATTTTATCCTGAAATAAAAAAGCAGAACTGGCTTCCTATCCATGTTACTTTGATATTCTTTCTTTGTACAATGAAACCAGTTCTATTGTTTACTTGAGATGACAGATACAAAGGGTAGCAATGTTTTTCACTTACACTCCAGTTTCATAACTTCAAGCTTTTCTGCTTATTTACATATATGCCATTCACCTGTTGACTAAATTAAAATTAGATGAACCTATTCGTATTTTTACACATGCCCTAAAGCAAATATTTGCATCTTATCAATTCCATTTATTTTAGATTACCCTGGGTAAGGTACTACATATTTTAAATACAAAGTGTAGTGTAAAGTGTTGTTGTCTGACATCAGCAGGTGTTCAGGAAGATTCAGTTAGTCTAAAACAACAGCTAATCTCAAATCAGCTCTTCCATTTCTGAATGCACTGTATAACAATTCAAGTGTAATACTCAAATCTTTCTTAACATATAGAAAAATCAATGTGACCCCTTGCAGGAATGTAAGTCTGGAGTGATTATATGATGTTTAACAGGAATTGCCATGGTGAGAGAGAGAAGATATTCAGTCATGATTGTTTATTCTTCAATTACTTCTTCCTTGATGTCCCTGAGGTGACAATCAGAGTTGCCCTCTTTGACAACACTTCTCATTGTGCTATAATTTTCCAACATGGAAGTACGCAGAATGAAAAAAAAAAAAAAAATGGCATTAAGCTTAGCCTCTTTTCCTAGTCTTTGTCAGCGTATGCTATATAGCTCTCAGAACTAAAATGGTTAGCACAATTCCTTTGCTCCTGCACTTGGGTAGTAATGTTGCTTGACATCAGTTGCATCTATATAAACCCAAATTCTGCCAGATCTAGATGTTGGAGGCACTGCAACTGTAGAAACTGGAAAAGCCCTTTCAATCAAAATGTGCTTCAACATATTCTGTATGGCACTTACTTAAAGCACACACCTGCACAAAAGCATACCCTTTCATGCAACAGTCTCTTTTATCATGCCTTCCCCACTCTTTTATTCAGTATTTTTGATTCTTTTTCTTAGTGGTATCTAGTATTATTCAAAAAAGGTATTCTCAGTTTTACATCTTTAAGATAGAGGAACACAAAACAAAAGTAAAGCATACCTTCATTGGTAGATTTTTCAAGACTGGTTTGCATTGAGGCCAACTATGATATGAAATGTTCACCTGCTCTAAGACTGATGGATGCTGGTTCATGCAAAATAGCCTGTTTTTATAAACTGCTGACTTGCACTGTTTGGTAAAACAGGCAAAAGTCTAAAATAGTACTAATAATTTTATTACTCTTTAGAAGGTATCATTAGGCCAGCATTCACTGTTTTCCAACTCTTTATCTTTCTCTTTATCCTGTAATTCAAATTATAGCAACTATAGCCAGAATCCAAGATATAAACACATATGCTCTTAGCTCATCTGAATTTTGTGCTATGCAAGTGCAAAATCACCCCTTATAAACTCAGTTGTCGCTCAATGATCTACTAAGAAATTATACTGTGGCCATATTGCTCATTTTACTACAAATCTCATATTAAAGCAAGAAATGAAAGCAGCAGTAAAATAACGTACCAAGTCAGGCCACTGTCACAAATTAATTAATACAAATATAATAAAATACCCCACTTCCTCAAACCCCAGTGTAATAAAGCTATAATGGGCCCAATTCTGACTTATGTGCCAACCGGGAGTAACTCTGGGAGCCATATACTACTATGAAACTGATGCAAATGAGAAAAGAATCAGGTCTATTGTCGATGGAACAGAATGCTGTCACTGAAGAAAGGCTTCCCACTGCTAGACAAATGTTAAGGCAAAGCTGAGACACTTATTATCAAAGGATTCAACATTTATCTTGGAACAAAGGTTTAATTTGAGTTTCACACCATGACTGATGTGGATGTCACCATTGATGAGTGAGTGCAGCCAAATTATGGTTTTTGGGGTTTTACCATCAATGAGTGAAAAGATTCCAACTTTTAGGACAGACTGCTCTGGCATTGCAACAGATCAAAAAACATCCAACCATAAGCAAGAAAGGATGGGTGAATAAGGAAGCTTTGTCACCTTCTGCTGAATAAGGTTGCTTCCTCCTGTACTAATACACTCCCCAGGAAAAACCCAGCTATCCATAATTTCGATTGTCACAAAAATCACACTCATTACCTCTTGCCAGTTTGGAACTGGGGAACACTGAAAAGCAGAATTAGTTGATATCCATTTCCTTTAGAATAATATTACACTGAAATTAATTTGAGAGTGATCTTCTACTTGCTCTCTGGGATGGTACATGGCCTGGATATGCCAGTACTTGTAAGAAGCTGATCTACAGAATGTCTTTGGAAGGGTGCTGCTGTACTTAAAGTAACAAGACACTTTCCAATGATGGTAGTAAATCCCTTTTGTTGACTGTAAAATCGTAACTGAAGAAATACTTGTTTGATGTTGTCATTAACTGAGCCCAACACTGGACATCTGTAGGACATCACTATGATCAGCATCCTGAATAAGAATATGAAATAAGTGTTGTCTAAACACAGAAAAAAGGAAATGCATCACAGACACTGAAACTGGGTAAATAGCAAGGAAATTCTGACATAGATATTTGAGCTAGCAGTGCCACCTAGCCTATGTCCAGAATTGTAGCACAGCTCTTTCGGGGATGCCTTCCCATTTGTTCAATCATTTTTTAAAGTATAAGTATCAGAGTGCTTATGCTTTCCAGTTAATGCTGTCAAGTTTTTTAAACTAATTGGTCTTTTACAGAAAATTTGACTGAAAATCAGCACATCTTTTAATAATGTTGCTTTAATTTTAATAGTACTTTGCCTTTCATTTAGAATTACTTTAAAATTATCATTTTCCAAGTCATATCTGCCGGTTTTTTGTGTTTCTACTGGGTTTTTTTATGGTTTTCTTTTAAAAAGACACGTCCAGTACATTTGGTTTTTAACATTGCTTTCAAACAAGTACTGTGTTTTTTTTAGTTGAAGGAATTCTGTTGAACGAATGATTTATATCCAAACCTGAGGAACAACTGAACTAACATTGCTAGCTTATACCAATAACAAAACAGCATTTGAGACAGAATCAACAGCAGAAAATAAATAACAGCATTTCACAGTTTGAAAATCTATTGATTCTCAAGATACTGTTCAAGCTTTAAAGCAGCTTGGGGCACTTTAGGTTACAAGATGCAGCTTGCTATTCCCCTTAAACAGCTTGCATAAAAAATAGTCTTGTTTCAAAATGTCCATATCAGAGATTAGAACAGTTTCTTTTACGTATAAATAAGACTGTAAGGAACCCTGAGGGAGAACTCTTGAGTAAGGGATATACTGAAAAGTTATTTGTAACTGTTTTAACTTTGTCTTCCATTCTGTGCTTTCATTTATATGAAGTAAAAAAATAGCATTTAGTATTATAGAACAAAAATTAAATCCTAAAGTTCTAGCACAAGGAAATAAATTCTAGGATATTGGATGTTAAATGCTATAATCCATTTCTGGAGATCCTTGCCTCTAACAGCACCACTCCAACAGTATATCAAGTTTACTATCAGCAGTACACACGGGACGAATGCCAACCTGCCAGAACTTCTGTGGTTCTCATAGCCTCAGTGCCAAAAGGAATAACAGAATCTTTGGCTCTTCGGCCAACTGTTCAAATCTTTGAAGGTACTGTGTGTTGATAAAACTGGTTTCCTTGCATGCACAGGATTTTCTTGAATAACTATCTCAACAAGACCCAGAAAAGGAAAAAGTACTACTCCTCAAAAATTTGCTTGTCTTAAGCTATCCTATGGAATGTAACTTTCCTATAGCTGAAGATAAACCTTTTACAAAACACCCACATTATCTAAAAAATGCTTCCAATCCTATGTTTTTTAGTACCTTTCAATTTGGTAATGAGAATGTGCTTTGCTTTTCAGGAGTGGCACCACCTGGAGACTGACAGACTCCATATAC
>NW_009909653.1:67715-68394 GCF_000696875.1 Nestor notabilis | reverse complement strand
GGGTTTGCGTATGTTATGACAAAACAAATATTAATATATCATTCACGTCCCTGATGCCAGTAGACCTCTCTTCAAAGACATAATAATGATTAGCTGGTGCTATGTAACAATAGCCACTGCCACACTTAAAACATGAACCATGCCTACATTCTTCACAGAGAGTACAATAATGTACTTTAACCAAAGCCTGGAGAGACCACTGTTACCAACTGTCATCAAAAAGACAATATAGTTTTTGAGGTCATTATTGTCTTCTGAGCAATGATCTTTGAACTGCCATACTGTGAATCATAGGCTTGTGGAATATATTGCCTTTCCCACAGAGGACAAACTGTGTGTAGATAGTGGGTAGATAGCATTTTGGAAAATAAACCTCATTAAGCTTTTAATGTTTGAAATAAGAAAACAAGAGACAATTTCAAATTTGTAATATCTAATACTGTCATCTTACAGGAAATAATGCTAAACTGGTAGAATGTAATGATCTTCAGCATTCAGTTTCGAATCAGAAAGTGACCAAGCATTTTCTAATCTGTGATTCATGAGTAGGGTTTAGTCCACTACTTCTATATTAATAAAATTATGAGAAAGAAAAAAATAATTAAACACTGATCAATACTGTTGAATTACTATTATTCAATAACTGAAGACTTTGGAAATTTATTTATAATATAATTTA
>NW_009909653.1:60856-67607 GCF_000696875.1 Nestor notabilis | reverse complement strand
GGGGGTTGGAACTAGATGATCTTAAGGTCCTTTCCAACCCCAACTATTCTACGATTCTATGATCTATACGTATGTTTCCAATTACCTGCAAGTCAGAAAGAATAGTGTGTGTGTGGGTATCATTCTACTTGCTAATCTTTCTTACAGACGTTTTATTATAAAACTACACCACTGTAAGAAGGGATTCATTTTTAATGGCACACTGTTCACACATTGTATATTTGTATGGTAGACTGTGTAAGGAATTTGCATTCCAGTAATATCAACAGAGATCATAAGTTGGAATTTTCTATGAAAATTAAGCTATAAAAAACCATGAATCACTAAGTGGATCAAATAATGAACTATATCCTTGTCCCCAAGTGAGCTGGCACAGGCCAGCATAGTGTGAATTATTTCCTTTTTGCAGAATTCCTGCACAATTAGTAGAATGAAAGCCTGACCGCAAATCTCACGATTTAGTTAGGATTTGGGCTTCGGTTTGCCAATACTGGCTCTAAATCAGGTAGGATATACAGAAGCTGGTCCCTAAAAACAAGAGTACTCTAGGAAACAAAAAAAAAAAAAAAAAAAGAGGTAATATAGTGCAAGTAAATTAGTTTGTGTGAGAAACCCTCTTTTCCTTGGAGAAGTGAAAGGAGAATACACCATTCCCATGAGAGTAGGGATAGTTAAGGGGAAACATTTCACACATCTTACACTTTCTGAAGGGTCAGAAAGAATTGTACTTTTCCAACTCTTTACAAGGCCTTTGAGGAATGAAAGAGGAAGTAACACTGCCACGGATCAGCAAAGTGGTGAAAGAAAAGATAAAATGGTGAACAATGCTAACTGACTGTACCTTTGGCTTGTCTTTTTGATTAGTATTTTTTCTAAGTTAGAATTTTCTACTCTTGTTATCACGTTTAGTTCTCTGGCTTCAGGCTGCACTGTCCCTGACATATGACCACTTAGATGTGAAAATGTTTGAAAAAAAGACTGGTAAGAAAGGAACTGCAGATGTGGAGGGGCATGGTGTCAAAAACTAAAAGTTAATAAAAGCAAGAAAAACCTGAAAATATTGTGAGGATCATGTGATGAGTTCCAAGTAAATATTTCTGAAGACATTTTCTACATATTTCTTATTGCCTCACTACTATTTACATGATACACCTTTGCACAAGAAAGCAATGGTGTCCACAACATTTTCCTCTCTTTTTGTGGTGATGCCAGTGGCAATCAGAAGAATTAACCTTACTTTTTCCAAGATTCTGGAAGTGCCCTACTGAACTATTCATTCAAGGACATTAATTTAGTTAGTAGTGTGAGTAGATAAACAACTCTCATTTTAATAATTTGGAACGTGTTAAACTATTCCCATATATAATATGAAAAAGCCAAATATTTTATATAGAGAGATTTTAATTAGAGAAGGTACAGAGTTTGAGTGTGCTTGCTTAGGTTTTCTGAATTTGTCATGTATGCAAAATATGGCCAATAACATTAAAAAAAAGTATTTTCTGAGTTCATTGCAAACTCCTAGACTGCATTAGAAGAAAAATTCATCACTGTAAACAGTCACTATTCATTTGTAGATGAAACATGTATGTAATAAGCAGGGAATAGATGTATGAAATACAGATACATAAATATGAAATATGAATATTAAGTAATAAAGTTCACTATGATTTTTTCTTAAAAGCAAAAAGCTTCATTCCGAATTTAGGTGAAGGTCAGACTTTGCTTCTATAAGGAAACCTGTTTGCTCATTTCTAATATTGTATGAGGTTTACAGCAGATGATTCCCAGCACTATAGAATATTATTCCATGGAGAGCCTGTGCTCAGATTTTTAAAAGACTATGTTCTTGCTACATCTAGTATGGCACAAGACTGGTCTGAAAACTTAGCCAGTATGAAGCAAGGGAGGATGAAAAGGAGTATGACTGAGGCATTTGCTTTGAAACTGTTCTATGGCTGCAAATCAAAAACCCTAATGTAGATGTAACCAAAGGCCACCAATTGCAGTTTCTGGCATGCACTTATGTTTTGATTCACAAGACAACTCGTGTCAAAAAGAGGACCTCTCTTCACACAAGTAAAGTTCATGTGATGCCTACAATGGCTTTCACAAAGTTCTATCGCTGTCTTCCATTGCTCGTACTCAGAGCATTTCTCATGGCTACCGGAAATTAAAAGCATATAACATGGTTGACGTTGTCTGACATAAATGGTAAGAATAGGGACTAACACACTGAATTTGGGTCTGGGTTTCAGGAGGAAGAGACAACATTTTTTGGAAAATATTATACTCTAAAGCCTGACATGACACTTTTTGATTTTAAAATTGTGGACTCATGGTAGTCCTATATACCTCAGTTGTTCTAAGGTCTCTGTGTCCAATTAAAAAATAACCAAGTTTAGGTTCTGAAATTCTCCTGACATCTAAGAGAAAAGTGTCTTTTCCTGACAACCAGTGGAATAGAGACTACACCTTCATACTCTCACAATAAGTCTGAGGTAAGGGAATGAAAAAGGTTTTGTCTGCTTACTGCGCTCATGAGCGAGTCCAGCACACTGACAGCAAATGCGGTTCCACATGCAAAGGGCTGCGTGAGATACAGTTCTGTGTCTGGATCATCATCATCATCTTGGTCCAAGAACTGAACATTTGAATCATTTACTGAAAATAATAATAAAAATCAAATCATAAGGTGCTTCTGGGTCACCAGCATGTGACCTTACACATTACACAGTCAGAAAGAAAAAGAAACGGCATATGTCTAGAAACACAGACTTGTGTCTTTGACGTCACTGAAAATGAAATCAAGATGGATGTGAAAATGTGCATTTAAAAATCTGTTGATCATTATCTTGCTCACAAGAAGTGACTCTCTTGTTCTTACGAAGTGACTATCCCTTTGGCATAAAAGTAACTTCATGGCACCAGCTGCCTGCACTCAAAAATGAGATACATGGTGCTCTTTCATATATTGAGACAATCTTGGTATTGGTTGAATACAGTGGCTAAGGCTGTATACATGTACAGTGAAATGTTATCACAAGATACAAAGTAAGAACCCTATTGTAAAATAAAGGCTGTCCATAAAACTCTAATACAGCCCACAGGCATCTGTTAAATGTGCTGCTGTGATTCTTACTGGGGTGCTGTTAATGCACTTAGAGCTCAAAAGAGGATAAACTGTCCCGTTAACATGCATCTATCTGAATGAATGAGCAATACTCCAGCTATTTTCTTGCAGCACTGCCTTGTGTTCAAATATTTGTCTCCATAACTTCAGTTCCTGAGCCACAAATTCTACATTAGCCAGCGTGAATCTACATCAGGCTGTTTTAAAGAAAAAGCACAAATAAAGTAATATTTGTCATTTAGACTTGCTCTAGTATTTCATTGTCAGAGTTAAGCTCTCTGCCTCCATCTCATTCCACTAAAAGTAGTTGTTTCCTTGAGATCAGTGTATCAAGTGTATCATATTTCATGAAATACTGCATTTCCATATTAGTCCTCCTCAGACATGAAAGCACAGACTGCTTAGCTATGCCATTGAAATACACTTTAACCTATTAAATGACAAATTAATTTCAGTTCCCATGCAAAGAAGGTAAATTAAAAACTTTTTCAGCATTTGAAACTGCACATGTTGGCTGTGTTCTGATTCCCATGTGAACACATCTCCTGAACCAGCCCAGTGAGCTTTGAAAACAACATCAGAGCTGCCTTTAACTTGATCTGGTTTCGGCTGTGGACTTCTTAGGTTAGAAATCCTTCTGCCTTCTATTCAGATCTTCCTTCCTATATAGTTTAATTTTCCATCCACTCCTTTTCCAACCTGTATATATTACTGTGCTTGCAGTGCTTAGCTTACAAAACATGAGTAACTATAGATAAAGTCTCACAAATAGCTGTCTAATGGAGATAAGAATTGTTAGCCTCCATTTAGAGCACTATTGAAAGAGTACTTGGCCATGATCACTCAGTCAGGACCTGAGCTGAAGCAGGATTTAAAATTCCTGCCTCCCCACTCCCTGGTGTAACCATAAAAACATAACACTTCAGCATTGTAAATGGAGAAGTGCTCTGCCCCAGGAGCCAGAAGTTCATCCTAGCAAACACCAATATTCACAATACTCCATTCTTTGTACAATGGTTATCAATTTATTCTCTAGATTCTTGAGCAAAATAGTATTTGAAAGCCTGACATATCATTTCAAAATGTACTTTTTGAAGACCTTGTGCCTTAGTTTAATGTACTAGTTTAGAGTAGGCACTATTGATGGTAGCATTCGCTTTCCACTTTTATCTGACATACTAACACCTGACTTTGACACCAGCTTGCTAGCCATGCGTGGTGTCAGTTTGCAAGTTGCTACAAATCTAATGTGAATTCTGCATGTATGATTTTATCCTCAATATCTTTATCTTTCTGATGCAGGTTAGCACTCTAGGATTTCTACTTAAAGTCTCTGGGTTAGGTGAGGTAGGCTTAAATGTGTGGTGCTGTGTCACAGGAAATGCTCATCAAACACTGCTCACAAAAGCTGGTGAGACCTTTCTATTGAGAGGGAGCAACACAGAAGCTTGTCTGCTTTTTTACAGCTTCAAAACTTGAGCTTCTGAGAAAACGCCATCTCTCCAAAATAAACAAACAAATAGCTTAAGGGAAAATATGATGCTGGGTGTGTGTGTTCTGCTATCTTTTACTTCTTCTTGGACTTCCTGTGGAATTGCTAAAGTATGTCCACCAAACTGACAACAGGCTGAGGTAACAAAAAGAGAAAAAGAGAGAAGAGGAGAGAAAAATTGGTGGGGGGGCTGGGTGGGTGGGGAGGGAAGGCCCAGGAGGTGGGGACCCAGGCCAAAGAAAATGAATTGGTGAGAAGGTGCTATGGAAACAGCCGGCAGGTCAGACGAGTGTGATCAAAGGTTTACTGATGCTGCGTGAAAAAAAAAATCATTAAGAAAGGCCAGAACAAGACAGTCAATTTCAACCAGAACCACAAATAAAACACATTCAAAGCAGTGCCATGAGGGTAGCCCCTCTGATACAGCCAGATAAATAAAGGAAAAGCTGATGACAGTAAGAACAACAACAGAAAATAAGACAGTGATGTGAAGGAAAAAGGCACTTCTTACCCAGTTCAGTTATCATTAGAATGTGGGTTCCACTGTTTTTTTCCTGACTGATTGAAACCAAAGGCAGAAGTTTGCCAGGCTTAGCTAATAAGTAAAGTATTTAGGGGGAAAAGAAAGTACAGAAAGAGAATAAAGTAAGGGAAAAAGACAGGTAAGGCTCTAAAAAATAAAACTGAAAAAGAAAATAAAAGGACAAAGGACCACAAATCAAGTTTGTATTTGCCATGAAAAAACAGAACAGCTTCTGCACTTCACATCACACCACTTGACAACATAAATACCCACAGCTAGAGTAGAAATCAGAGCCTGGTTACCTACCATCATTGTATTCTCAGGAGTAAAATGTCTCATGCTATTATACAGAGTTTGGTTACACATGATTAAACAGTTCTGGACCATGAAGAAATAAACAAATGGCCTCTTACTATTGATTAAATGCACAGGAAATGTCTGGTCATACTTACTGTACTTTTTTTCTTTTCTAGCCTTAGCCCAAATATCCCTGCTTATTTATTACACCATGTAAAAAGCATCTTCTCTGATAGAGTGTTTATTTAAGAAAATAGAGAAAACCCAAAGGAATGAGAGAAATATGTTTCATTAATTCCAACAAAAAGTGAAACAACTGTTACTAATATTTAGTTAGAGAGAGTAATTCAAAATAGTTATCAGAAGAGAAAACAGCAGCATAAGATACAGTACAGGTAACTTTACTGAGACTGCATAACAAGAAAAGTGGGAATAGATATCAGAATACACATGAAAGGGTAAACATTAGCTTTCCTTACCTAGCTCTGTTATAATAGGGATGTTGGCTCCTGTTGTAATGGAGGGTTGACGTAATAGGCCATGGACTGGACTGTTGTCTGGAGATGACCTATCCATCCCAGGGGGCGTAAAGCCTAAATGAAAAGAAAAAAGAAAAAAAAAAATGCAGGTCATTTCTACTGTAACATATTTGGTAGCTAATAGAGAAACTGAAATTTATTTTATTATCCTAGGTAGTCTTTGTACCAAAACATGCAAAATGGAAAGAGTAATGATTACTTAAATATAAGTGAAAAAATAAAGACTTCACTATTAGAGAGGTTTAATTTTGTACTATTAGTATTTTAACTAATCCTGAAACAAGCACCTTTCCTTAAACCTCAATTAACATTTTAAAGAGTATTGTTTGTAAACAGTAGTATGACCATGAGGAACAATTTGCTTCTATTGGCAGATTTTAGGTTTGATCAACATGCAGGATTTAAAATTTTCGAACTGTTTTCCAGGAACAATACTACCCATACATAGTTGTTTTTTTTCCTTTTCAGGTGTACCATGATACGTGTTTTTACAAGGATTACAATTATAGGAATACTAGGATGGAAGGGCCCATTCTAATAGAAAAAAGAAAAAAAAAAGGATAGGATAGAAAGAAAAAGACAGGTTTTCAAAATGTTTGTAAGAGGAATGCTTGAAAAGAAACTAGAAAGAGTTTTATACCTTTGGGGATGTAAAGAAAACAGAGGTGGTAGAGGAAATATATTGGCAGGCACTCAAAGGGAAAAAAAGATCTGGAGAGCAGCAAGGTTCATCTCTAAAAAAGATTGTGTTTTCATCCTGATTCTCTACA